>NC_069500.1:79939614-80019614 GCF_027579735.1 Bombina bombina | reverse complement strand
AGTAGGGCCTGTTGGCTATATAGGGCAATAAACAGAAAGGAAGAAGAGGGGTATAATTAGAAGAGTGAGGTGCCTTACTGATCTAGTGTGCAGAAACTGACTTTTTAGTGACTATAAAACTTGTGTATTATTTCTGCTACTATACAGTGTTACTATAAAATGTTAATACATACAAAAAAGAAGCATTTTTCCAGGAACGATCAACAGCTCAGTGACTTGTTCTATGGCATCGTTACCACCTGGGAGTAGCTTCTTTTAGCCCAGTTGTGCTTTTCACAGAGGAACTCTCCTGAAGTTTTATCAGTCTGATCCTGTTAACAAGGTCAGTCCAGCCTCGAAATACCAGCTGGAATGAGCTTGTTAGAAAAATAAACTCTATGTAATGGTTAATATAACTCACTCAATAACCCCCAATATTGTACATATAGCAGTCCACAAAGTCAATAAATTATATAAAATAATTTTGCGGCGCTATACAAAATAAATGATGATAATAATAATACAAATAAATGATGATAATAATAATACAAATAAATGATGATAATAATAATACAAATAAATGATGATAATAATAACAATACAAATAAATGATGAAAATAATAATACAAATAAATGATGATAATAATAATAATACAAATAAATGATGATGATAATAATAATACAAATAAATGATGATGATAATAATAATAATACAAATAAATGATGATGATAATAATAATAATACAAATAAATGATGATAATAATAAAAGATGAAATACAAGTGTCCACTTTTATATCAAAGGAATATTATTTCAGTTATTAACTGGGTAACGAAGGGTTAAGTACCCACAAAGTAAGAAGTATTGTCGAATAGTTCACTATTCGCCGAGGTACTGGTTAGCCCATTAAGTAGAGAAGTAATATAAAATGTCCCATTTATTTCATTTTATCCTTTATTCTATTTGCCATTTTTCTGTATATCCTTTGTATATTTTTATGTATTATTAATATATCTATATTCTATAGTATGGATTTGATTTTGTATGTTGCAACAACCTTCATTAATGTTTGTTCACAAAATATATTCTGTCACTATAAGGGGTTCATAAAAGAAGAAAGGAATACCCCTACTAAGTCTGCTGTGATTGGTTCAGACTCCATATAACACATAATGTTACCTCTGATGAAGCACATGTGTGTCTGTGTGAAACATGTCAGGTTTTTTTGTTTGTGACCCAGTCTTACATGTTGGTATGGACCAATAAATCTTAAAGTGAAGGTGAATTTTCATGTGAAAGTGCCCGGTTTAAAAAAAAAAAACTATTAAAAACAGGGGCACTTTCATTCAGGGGCACCATATTTTTAAAATACTTACCTTGGTCTTCTGAAACGCCGGATCGCCATTCTGAAACGATGCCCCGCCTGCTTCATCCTGGTTCACTTACCCAGCAATGATGAAACCGGCTTCCTCCAATCACGGCGTTGCCTCAGGCAATGATTAACCCAGGGGGAAGCCGTGATTGGAGGATGCCGGAACAGTCATTGCTGATGTATGAAGAGGCTTGCAACGAGCTGGTGAAGCACTGGAGCGGCTTCAAGAAGAAAAGGTAGGTATATTGTAAAAAAACAGCTGAAATGCCAATTTTCATGAATGAAAGTGCCCTTGTTTTTAATAGTTTTCTTAAAAACCGTGCACTTTCACATAAAAATTGACCTTCACTTTAAGATTGGTTGAGCTGTCCATTTGGGTGCAGTCTTTTCTTTTATTATACTGACCTTATTAGTCCGGATCAGTCTGATATACTCAAGGAAAGTTATTCTCTATGAAAAGCACAATTGGGCTAAAAGAAGCTACTCGCAGGTGGTAACCAGGTCATATGTTGCTCGTTCCTGGCAGATTGCTTCTCTCTGTAGGTATTACTATAAAATGTGTTTATTATACTTACTTACTATGAAATGTTACAATAAACATATTATTTCTGCTACTATGAAGTGTTACTATAATTGTGTTTATTATTCTTCTGCTACAAAGTGTAACAATAAAACGTGTTTATTATTTTGCCACTATGAAGTGTTACTGTTCTTATTCTGAGTAGGATATTTGAGATCTCTCTTATTTTGTCAGTTGTGTAGCTATGCAAACAGAGATCTGCACACTCCAAGAACAGGTAAATCACCTGCAGCAGTTAATGATGTCTCAGCACCAGTCTCTGCGCTGTTTAATCCAAGAGGTATGAAGCACTAGAAGTCCGCAGATACATAAATTACCATTAATTGTTGTTCAGACAGTCCTGACCATTGCATTTCTATTTATACTCTGCAATTAGCCGTCTGTATAGTCTTTTAAGTTAGATAATAATAATTGTATAAAGTGATACAAATGTTTAGTATACTAATCAATTAAACTGATGTGTTATTCCTATCCATATCTGACCAGAGAGTTTTAGAATCTGTTTAAAGGGACATAAACCCCCAATCTTTACAATTTACTTTTATTATCAAATTTTCTTTGTTTTCTTTGTATCCTTTGTTGAAAAACAGGAAGGTTGGCTCAGTGTGCACATCTGCAGAAGTCTTGCAAGCATGTTATACATTTTTAAGAGCACTAGATGGCAGCAGTATTTCCTACCATGTAGTACTCCCCACTACCTACCTAGGTAGCTCTTCAACAAAGAATACTTGAGAACAAGCAAAAGTTTGAAGTAAACATGGGAAAAAATTAAACTGAATGCTCTGTCTGAATAAGGAAAGAAACATTTTGGGTTGTATATCTCTTTTAGACAAAATTAATAATAAGTATTCTAGTTGATTATCATAAGTTTATTAAACCTCTTTCAAAAGGGGTGGTAATATAATTAGACCCCAAGATATGAGGCAGAAATAGGGATAGGAAATAAGTCATTCCTTCTGTGCATTATATAGAAAGGGATAAGAGACTCAGGGATTAGCAAATACAGAAACATTCACAAGTCAATAAGTTTAGGGTATATTACATTGTGGGGGGCTCTGGCCATAAAGTTAGACTAAATCTGTGGTTGTGGGTTCAGGGCAGCAAGTGTATGAGGTCATGGTTATGTGTATGAGCCTTTGTGGAGATCAGATTAATTGAATGCAGATTTAATTTTGTTCTAATGAGAAGCAACAGTCATTAGATAATGTCACTATTATACCGTTGATAGAAAGTAATACCCATCTGCCATCTCTATTACTTGGGAATTGATACAGTACTTTAGCTGCATAAGCTTTGAGCAGGTCATGTGACCTAGCCCGTAACCCTCAGTAAATAGTGGTATTTATCTCAGTAAATCTGCAGCATTGCTGTAAAACATTTACTATCAATAGCAGATCACACTCTAGCTCATACTGAATGCCCCTAATCTACAGAGCTGTTAGTGGATTTTTTTTCATTATGAAATGGTTAGGTTGATGTTAAAACCATTAGGCAATGCATGTTTGTAATCATATCTTTAAAATAACAGAGTGAAGAATTAAAGAGTCGATTAAAGGAACAAGATGAAAGAATTGGTGATCTGAAGGAAAGAGTTGATTGTCTTGAACACCAGGTAAGAAAATAATAATTTTATAAATTATATTATTATTTTCTTTAATAGGACAAGTAACATAAACTAATCTTCCGTTTTGCCGCATTCCTGCTTATTACACCTTTTTAATTTTAGATGTGTTTTTTTATTCTGTTCTTCTCAATATGTTCCCTACTTTTTCTTGGCAATTGTAGCAATTGACTCTCGGATTTCTTGCATTTAGACAAAGATGAAGAGTTAACATTTATATACACAGGTTTTAGCAAGAAATGCAGTTTCATTATATAAAATAAATCTTAAAAGCTTGACTACATCTACATGGTTGCAATATGTGCCAATCAGGACTAAGCTAGATGGGCTAAATGTCAGGTTAGTTAACTTATTATCTAAAAATATATTGTAAAAAAGGCGAGATAACTACACAGGCGCCAGACACACACAGACATGCGCACGCACACGCTGTTGTAGCCAGAAGAGGCTGAAGATAGCATCACTAGATCAAGGATAAAGGAGGAAAAACTTTTAGGGGGTTCAGTTGGGTGTTAAGTGGACAGTGGAGATCCCTTGGGGAATAATGGGTTGCACTGCAAGGGTCATGTGATCTAGGGCAGCCTTAATTGAAATGTGCTTTGGTTGATAAGTGGTTAATAGAAATATGAGCATTGTTAATAGTAGACTGCTTATTCCTGTCAATACAAGTTTTTAAAAAGAAAATACAAGTTGGGGGGTATTTTAGGCCCATAAGGATGTAGTTATTGCCATATGCATTGCTTTCAAGACCACACAGATTCTGTGGAAATTGCTAAACATTTTACAGGAAGGCATGTTATTGAAATTAATACAAAAATCATCACATCAGACAGTAAACACCTGAGATTTGTATATAAAATGTAAAAAAGAAAATGAACGTTGCAATATATTTTCTTTATTTATTTTGTAATTTTGCTCAGGAAATTTAGCAATTTCTAATACTTGAAATGCACCTGCTGACTTGTCAGGGCTAATCCTGCTACATATATGTCCCTAATTGGCTTTATCAAATAAGAACTGCAAATAAATGCATGTTATACTAACATTATGACTGGATAGCCTGGTAGTCTGCTGACTAAAGCCCTCATTGGCTCCTACAAATAAGGCAAATGGTGAGTGGTGTTTAGTTATTGAAAAATTAAAATTACAGTAAAAAGGATGTGAATAAAAGCATTAAAGGGACATGAAACCCACTTTTTTTATTTCATGATTTAGAAAGAGTGTGCAATTTTAAACAACTTTCTAATTGACTTCTATTATCTAATTTGCTTCATTGTCTTTATATCCTTTGCTGAAAAGCATATTTAGATAGGCCCAGTAGCTGCTGATTGGTGGCTGCACATAAATGCCTCATGATTGGCTTACCCATGTTCATTTGATATTTTTTCAACAAGCATATCTAAAGAATGAAGCAAATTAGATAATAGAAGTCAACTGGAAAGTATTTTAAAATTGTATTCTCTACCTGAATCATAAAAGAAAAAAAATTGGGGTTAGTGTCCCTTTAAGAATTGTCTGACATGTTATTCTATAGCAGCACAACAGATATGTCTAGCAATTACAAGGCACTTACTGTCCCTTTAAGGATCAGCATGGTGACCACTACCAGCAAATGCGATTTTAGGAGTCTTCGTACCTTAGCAAAGCTGATTAAATTACAATATCTTTCTTAGGGCTGATTTACATTGCAGTTGTAAACTTTGTGACATCAAAATGTTCCTCATATTTTAATGGAAATTTGTTGCAATAATTAGTTTTATAAAGTTTCCAACTGGAAACCTGCCCTACGTTGGTAAAGGTCACACAAACCATATTTCTGTATATACTACAAAGTATAAAAAGGTTTTTATCCTCAGATAAAAGAAAGATAAAACGTTGACTTTTTAACACAGCGATTCTTGTTTGATGGTCTCTTTAAGCTCTCAATTTGAAAGTGAATATCAGTATTATCCACAGAGAGGCGAGTGAGCGAGAAAGCCATTAGATGATATGATTCTTCAGAAGAATGGCTTCAAAGAAGTTAATGAATTGTCTTCCTCTAGTACTGGATGCTTTGATGCCACTTTTAATTTCAGTGTAACTCTTGTTTCCCTTCCCCAGCCACTTGGGTATATGGTGTGTATGCATTTAATACAGAACCATATTTCTTTTTATATTAGGAAATTATGTTTTTGTCCGCTTCTGAAACTGATGGCAAGTTACCAAATGAAACTAAAAGTTCCTTTATTAACATCCTGTCTTAATGTTAAAACAAATGACAGTATCGGTATATATCATCACAAGCAGAATATCTGACATGTTTATACCTGCCCCATTCACAAAGTGATGAAATCTTATGATCCAACTGATATGAGAAATGATGCCTGTCAGATTGGGTAATGAAATACACCATCAAATATAAGCTGCAGAGAATCCACAGGTTCCTTAAGACCAGATACACACTATTGCAAGGGGGGAAACTCTTACAAATGTCACTTTATTCTCTTTCATATTTTTCACCTCCCTTGCATTTTCCTCTTGAACCTAAACTCTTTATTTTCATTATGCAGCCTACAATTTTTTTTTTCACAAAAAAATAAATGCCAAAACAAGGGGTCACAATCTAAAGTTAGAGGGTAGCAGATTCAGGAGAAAGTTAAGGAAGCATTTTTTTTTTTACAGAAAGGGTGGTGAATTCATGGAATAAACTGGAATAAACTTCCATTTGAGGTGGTAAACACAAAGACTGTAAAGAAATTCAAAAATGCCTGGGACATGCATAAGGCTATCCTAAGGAAAAAGTAACGTAATATGAGTAGACTTGATGAGACCTTTTGGTTCTTATCTACGGTTAAATTCTTTGTTTCTATGTTACGTATCACTGGGAGTAGAGACAAGATGAGAGCATTACTTAGCTGTAGAAAAGACATCATTTTGTAGTAGCCCTCATAGCCTTCTACAGTTCATGGCAATTTTTAATACATGGGGGAAATCATAGTATAACTAGATCTGGCGAGAAATAAATAAAAAAAAACAATAACCTTCTAATTTGTCCTAGTTACAGAGGCCTGTAATATGTAGTTGTAATTGTAGTAATATTGTGAGCATTAAATGTACCAGCCAAGTGTGAACGCATTAACATCTTTTTTTTGTAGTATCTTATATTTCTACCTCTGGTTCTACATAGATACAGATATGTAGCAGGGTTAGGTTTGTGCAGTACACACTTGCAATTCTTAGAATTAGCAAACCCACAATTTTAAGAGTTACAATAACAGAAAAATTGCACAAAGGGTAAATAATAGTTACATGTATTTATCTTCGTCTCTCCCTCCTTCACCCTTTTGATTCACTAATATCCTTTGCCACGTGTGATATAATTGTAATTGTAAATGTCTGACTGGACCTTGTATTTATTCTACTAAACCAATCCTATATTTATTTATTTTTATTGGGCAGATCATGACTGAGTATATTCTTCTGTATTAAATGCCTCTTCTGTTCTCACTAAAGAAGATTCCCCTTCTGCACAGTCAAAATTAAAATTTCACAATTCCAGTGTACACAGTATCTGAATCATGCAAGTTTAATTTTGACATTTCCACATTTTCTTCTATGCAATATATAAAAAAAAACTGTTTGAACAGTGACATTTCTTGGGATTACTCAAGTCTCTTGGTTGTTCATTGAATTCAAATAAACCATGTTTTCATAATGATTTAACCCTTCTCTTTTTCCAGAATAAAGAGCTAAAGCAAAAAGTTGGAAATCTTTCTAACCAAAATACAGCCAAAGCGTCAAAAGGAATATCTGTAAAGTAAGGTTCTTGTATAATACTTCAAGCTATTTATTTGGTTGAGCAAAGTACACCTAGATGTGTATTTTTTAAGACAAATATCCCTTGCAATAGATCATATTCTACAAAAGGGCATTATTAATGGTACATTAAAGTTAAAGGGACAGTTTACTCAAAAATGTTCTCCCCTTTTAATTTGTTACCAATGATCCACATTACCTGCTGGAATGTATTAACATAACATAGTAGATAAGGTTGAAAAAAGACTGAAGTCCATCGAGTTCAACCTATACAAATCTAAAATACTTTCAAAAAGCTCCAGTTAAGCTTAAATAACCTCATTAAAATGTGACCCATTTAATACTATCAATCATATCCATTAATTTTGTTTATATACAGAAATTTATCCAGACTATTTTTAAATGTATCTATGGTATTGGCATTCACTACCTCCTTTGGTAATGAGTTCCACAATTTTATTGCTCTTACAGTGAAAAAACGTTTCTGTTGCAGGAGATTAAATCTCCTTTCCTCCAACCTTAAATTATGACCTCTTGTCAGAAACTATTTTCTTGGAATAAACAGAGCTTCTGCCATCTCTGTATATGGGCCTTGAATATATTTATATAAAGTAATCATGTCACCTCTCAAGCGCTTTTTTTCTAAAGAAAACAGACCGTTTGGCTAGCCTCTCCTCATAGGTTAATTTCTCCAATCCCCTTATTAGCTTTGTGGCCCTTCTCTGAACTTTTTCTAGTTCTGCAATATCTTTTTTAGCAATTGGTCCCCAGAACTGCACTCCAAACTCAAGGTGAGGTCTTACCAGGGCTTTATATAATGACAGAATTATGCTTTCCTCCCTTGAATCAATGCCTCTTTTAATACATGCTAGTATCTTATTAACCTTTGAAGCCACTGCCCTGCATTGTGCACCCATCTTTAGCTTGTTATCTATTACTACTCCCAAATCCCTTTCCTCCTGTGTTTGGCTAAGTCTTGTCCCATTTAAAAAATACATAGCCTGCTTATTTTTACTTCCAAAATGTAGAACCTTGCATTTTTCCGTATTAAATCTCATTTTCCATTCACTTGCCCATAGTTCTAATTTTAGCAAATCCCTTTGTAAAGAGAGTTCGTCCTGCTCTGACCTAATGACCTTACTTAACTTAGTATCATCTGCAAAAATAGAGATGTCGCTATTTAATCCTTGCTCCAAGTCATTTATAAAAATATTAAAAAGAACAGGGCCCAGTACTGATCCCTGGGGGACGCCACTGATTACCTTTGTCCAATCTGAGTATGATCCATTTACTACTACTCGTTGCTCCCTATCTTTTATCCAGTTATTTATCCATGAGCTAACATTTTCAGCTATTCCCAGTCCCTTAATTTTGTGCATTAATCTCTCATATGGCACTGTATCAAATGCCTTTGCAAAATCTAAGTATATCACATCAACTGATTCCCCTTTATCTATATTTTTACTTACTTCCTCGTAGAATCTAATTAGATTAGTTTGACATGATCTATTTCTCCTAAAGCCATGCTGATTAGAACTCATAATCTTGTTTACACGAATATGCTCATCAATATAATCCCTTCAAATATCTTCCCCACTATTGATGTCAGACTAACTGGTCTATAGCTTCCTGGATCATCCCTGCTTCCCTTTTTGAAGAGTGGCACCACATCGGCTTTACGCCAATCCTGGGGTACCATGCCTGAGGATAATGAGTCTTGAAAAATTAAGAGTAAAGGTTTGTCTATAACAGTGCTAAGTTCCCTTAACACCCTTGGGTGTATTCCATCTGGGCCTGGAGTTTTATTTACCTTAATATTTTCCATTATTTTCCTGATATTACATTGTTTACAAGTATTTCCATTACCCTTATATTGGCATATGAAATATTTTATTTAGCCTGTGGTATCCCCACCCATCCTGAAAGTTTTTGGCATCAAGGCCAAGCTGTGTAAACACAGCCAGTAGAAGAAATTACACTCCCAGTGGGTTATAGAAGAGATAAGGTAATACAATTTTAATTTGCCATTGTTCCCTCCAAGTATTGGTGATTGGTTTATGGACAGATATAAGATAAAGAAGCAGGTATATGTACACAATGTGATAAAGTAATAAGATCTGATTATACCTTCAAGCTCAACCGATTTTATTAGGTTGTGGCTTCCAAACACAAAATCAGCTAATTCATATACACAAATCTTAAACAAGCAAATCTCATACATTTTATACTCTTCAACTGGAAAAAAAGTAATTGGAAACACATTAAGGGAAAAACTATTTCTCCTGTTAAGTGTGGTCAGTCCACGGGTCATCATTACTTCTGGGATATTATCTCCTCCCCTACAGGAAGTGCAAGAGGATTCACCCAGCAGAGCTGCTATATAGCTCCTCCCCTCTACGTCACCTCCAGTCATTCTCTTGCACCCAACGAATAGATAGGATGTGTGAGAGGACTGTGGTGATTTTAATTAGTTTATTACCTTCAATCAAAAGTTTGTTATTTTATAATAGCACCGGAGTGTGTTATTCATTCTCTGGTAGAATTTGAAGAAGAATCTACCTGAGTTTTTTCTATGATTTTAGCCGGAGTAGTTAAGATCATATTGCTGGTTCTCGGCCATCTGAGGAGAGGTAAACTTCAGATCAGGGGACAGCGGGCAGATTAATCTGCAAAGAGGTATGTAGCAGTTTATTATTTTCTGACATGGAATTGATGAGAAAATCCTGCCATACCGTTATAATGTAAACTCAGCCTTAAATGCAGTAGATGTAGCTGGTATCAGGCTGTCATGTATGTATATTTTACACTTCAGTATTCTGGGGAATGGTACTTCACTGGATTTATACTGTATGCATAGACTTAACCTAATTTGCAGGGACTTGCAATAGGTTTTAAATAACAATTAATTTATTGAGGTTAAACGTTTTTTTGCTGGCATGTAAAATCGTTTATTTCTCTGAGGTACTGGGTGAAAAAATGTTTTGGGCACTATTTTTTCCACTTGGCAATAGTTTTGTTTAAATTAAAGCAGTTTACTGATCTCTCTCACTGTTATGTGTGAGGGGGAGGGGCCATTTTTGGCGCTTTTACTACGCATCAAAAAACTCAGTCAGAGGTTCATTTTCTTCCTGCATGATCCGGTTCATCTCTACAGAACTCAGGGATCTCCAAAGCTTTTTTTGAGGGAGGTAATCATTCACAGCAGAGCTGTGAAGATTGTAGTTGACTGTGATAAAAAACGTTTATTTGTGTATTTTTTCTGCTGCCAGGCTTAGTTATCCTTTGCTAATGGGAACAATCCTTTGCTAAAATTGTATATTTCTTACAAAGATTTGATGCTATAACTTATTTATTCACAACTGTCATAATTTTTTCTGTGCTTCTTATAGGCACAGTTCGTTTTCATATTATTGTAAATTACTTGAAAAGCATTTCCAAGTTGCTAGTTTATTGCTAGTGTGTTAAACATGTCTGATTCAGAGGAAGATACATGTGCTATATGTGCTAATGCCAAAGTGGAGCCCAATAGAAATTTATGTACTAATTGTATTGATGTTACTTTAAATAAAAGTCAATCTGTACAAACTGAACATATTTCACCTAACAACGAGGGGAGAGTTATGCCGACTAACTCGCCTCACGTGTCAGTACCTGCATCTCCCGCTCGGGAGGTGCGTGATATTGTAGCGCCGAGTACATCTGGGCGGCCATTTCAAATCACATTACAGGATATGGCTACTGTTATGACTGAAGTTTTGGCTAAATTACCAGAACTTAGAGGCAAGCATGATCACTCTGGGGTGAGAACAGAGTGCGCTGATAATATTAGGGCCATGTCAGACACTGCGTCACAGGTGGCAGAACATGAGGACGGAGAACTTCATTCTGTGGGTGACGGTTCTGATCCAAACAGACTGGATTCAGATATTTCAAATTTTAAATTTAAGCTGGAAAACCTCTGTGTATTACTAGGGGAGGTGTTAGCGGCTCTGAATGATTGTAACACAGTTGCAATACCAGAGAAAATGTGTAGGTTGGATAAATATTTTGCGGGTACCCGGCGAGTACTGATGTTTTTCCTATACCTAAGAGACTTACTGAAATTGTTACTAAGGAGTGGGATAGGCCCGGTGTGCCGTTCTCACCTCCTCCGATATTTAGAAAAATGTTTCCAATAGACGCCACCACAAGGGACTTATGGCAAACGGTCCCTAAGGTGGAGGGAGCAGTTTCTACTTTAGCTAAGCGTACCACAATCCCGGTGGAGGATAGCTGTGCTTTTTCAGATCCAATGGATAAAAAATTAGAGGGTTACCTTAAGAAAATGTTTGTTCAACAAGGTTTTATATTGCAACCTCTTGCATGTATTGCGCCTGTCACGGCTGCAGCAGCATTTTGGTTTGAGTCTCTGGAAGAGACACTTGAATCATCTACACTAGATGAGATTACACTCAAACTTAAAGCCCTTAAGTTAGCTAACTCATTTATTTCAGATGCCGTAGTACATTTAACTAAACTTACGGCTAAGAATTCCGGATTTGCCATTCAGGCACGCAGAGCACTGTGGCTAAAATCCTGGTCAGCTGATGTTACTTCTAAATCTAAATTGCTTAATATACCTTTCAAAGGGCAGACCTTATTCGGGCCCGGGTTGAAAGAGATTATCGCTGACATTACAGGAGGTAAAGGCCATGCCCTGCCTCAGGACAAAGCCAAACCTAGGGCTAGACAGTCTAATTTTCGTTCCTTTCGTAATTTCAAAGCAGGAACAGCATCAACTTCCTCTGCACCAAAACAGGAAGGAGCTGTTGCTCGCTACAGACAAGGCTGGAAACCTAACCAGTCCTGGAACAAGGGCAAGCAGGCCAGGAAACCTGCTGCTGCCCCTAAGACAGCATGAATCGAGGGCCCCCGATCTGGGACCGGATCTAGTAGGGGGCAGACTTTCTCTCTTCGCCCAGGCTTGGGCAAGAGATGTTCAGGATCCCTGGGCGTTAGAGATCATATCTCAGGGATACCTTCTGGACTTCAAATCCTCTCCCCCAAGAGGGAGATTTCATCTGTCAAGGTTGTCAACAAACCAAATAAAGAAAGAAGCGTTCCTACGCTGCGTACAAGATCTTTTATTAATGGGAGTGATCCATCCAGTTCCGCGGTCGGAACAAGGACAAGGGTTTTACTCAAATCTGTTTGTAGTTCCCAAAAAAGAGGGAACTTTCAGGCCAATCTTGGATTTAAAGATCCTAAACAAATTCCTAAGAGTTCCATCGTTCAAGATGGAAACTATTCGAACAATTTTGCCCATGATCCAAGAGGGTCAGTACATGACCACAGTGGATTTAAAGGATGCTTACCTTCACATACCGATTCACAGAAATCATTACCGGTATCTAAGGTTTGCCTTTCTAGACAGGCATTACCAGTTTGTAGCTCTTCCATTCGGATTGGCTACGGCTCCAAGAATCTTCACAAAGGTTCTGGGTACTCTTCTGGCGGTACTAAGACCGCGAGGAATTTCGGTAGCTCCGTACCTAGATGACATTCTGATACAAGCTTCAAGCTTTCAAACTGCCAAGTCTCATACAGAGTTAGTACTGGCATTTCTAAGGTCGCATGGATGGAAGGTGAACGAAAAGAAGAGTTCTCTCTTTCCACTCACAAGAGTTCCCTTCTTGGGGACTCTGATAGATTCTGTAGAAATGAAGATTTACCTGACAGAAGACAGGTTAACAAAGCTTCAAAATGCATGCCGTGTCCTTCATTCCATTCAACACCCGTCAGTAGCTCAATGCATGGAGGTGATCGGCTTAATGGTAGCGGCAATGGACATAGTACCTTTTGCACGCCTACATCTCAGACCGCCGCAATTGTGCATGCTAAGTCAGTGGAATGGGGATTACTCAGACTTGTCCCCTTCTCTGAATCTGGATCAAGAGACCAGAAATTCTCTTCTATGGTGGCTTTATCGGCCACACCTGTCCAGGGGGATGCCATTCAGCAGGCCAGACTGGACAATTGTAACAACAGACGCCAGCCTACTAGGTTGGGGCGCTGTCTGGAATTCTCTGAAGGCTCAGGGACTATGGAATCAGGAGGAGAGTCTCCTTCCAATAAACATTCTGGAATTGAGAGCAGTTCTCAATGCCCTTCTGGCTTGGCCCCAGTTAACAACTCGGGGGTTCATCAGGTTTCAGTCGGACAACATCACGACTGTAGCTTACATCAACCATCAGGGAGGGACAAGAAGCTCCCTAGCAATGATGGAAGTATCAAAGATAATTCGCTGGGCAGAGTCTCACTCTTGCCACCTGTCTGCAATCCACATCCCGGGAGTGGAGAACTGGGAGGCGGATTTCTTAAGTCGTCAGACTTTTCATCCGGGGGAGTGGGAACTTCATCCGGAGGTCTTTGCCCAGATACTTCGACGTTGGGGCAAACCAGAGATAGATCTCATGGCGTCTCGTCAGAACGCCAAGCTTCCTCGCTACGGGTCCAGATCCAGGGATCCGGGAGCGGTTCTGATAGATGCTTTGACAGCACCTTGGACCTTCGGGATGGCTTATGTGTTTCCACCCTTCCCGATGCTTCCTCGATTGATTGCCAGAATCAAACAGGAGAGAGCATCAGTGATTCTAATAGCACCTGCATGGCCACGCAGGACTTGGTATGCAGATCTAGTGGACATGTCATCCTGTCCGCCTTGGTCTCTACCTCTGAAACAGGACCTTCTGATCCAGGGTCCATTCAAACATCAAAATCTAACTTCTCTGAAGCTGACTGCTTGGAAATTGAACGCTTGATTTTATCAAAACGTGGTTTTTCTGAGCCAGTTATTGATACCTTAATACAGGCTAGGAAGCCTGTTACCAGAAGGATTTACCATAAAATATGGCGTAAATACTTATATTGGTGCGAATCCAAGAGTTACTCATGGAGTAAGGTTAGGATTCCAAGGATATTGTCTTTTCTACAAGAAGGTTTAGAAAAGGGGTTATCCGCTAGTTCTTTAAAGGGACAGATTTCAGCTCTGTCCATTCTTTTACACAAACGTCTGTCAGAAGTTCCGGACGTTCAAGCTTTTTGTCAGGCTTTAGCTAGGATCAAGCCTGTGTTTAAAACTGTGGCTCCGCCATGGAGTTTGAACTTAGTTCTTAATGTTTTACAGGGTGTTCCGTTTGAACCCCTTCATTCCATTGATATCAAGTTGTTATCTTGGAAAGTTCTGTTTTTAATGGCTATTTCCTCGGCTCGAAGAGTTTCTGAGTTATCTGCCTTACATTGTGATTCTCCTTATCTGATTTTTCATTCAGACAAGGTAGTTCTGCGTACTAAACCTGGGTTCCTACCTAAGGTGGTCACTAACAGGAATATCAATCAAGAGATTGTTGTTCCATCTTTGTGTCCTAATCCTTCCTCAAAGAAGGAACGTCTGCTACACAATCTAGATGTAGTCCGTGCCCTGAAATTTTATCTACAGGCAACTAAGGATTTTCGTCAAACGTCTTCCCTGTTTGTCGTTTATTCTGGTCAGAGGAGAGGTCAAAAAGCTTCGGCTACCTCTCTCTCTTTTTGGCTTCGTAGCATAATACGATTAGCCTATGAGACTGCTGGACAGCAGCCTCCTGAAAGAATTACAGCTCATTCTACTAGAGCTGTGGCTTCCACTTGGGCCTTTAAGAATGAGGCTTCTGTTGAACAGATTTGCAAGGCTGCAACTTGGTCTTCTCTTCATACTTTTTCCAAATTTTACAAATTTGACACTTTTGCTTCTTCGGAGGCTGTTTTTGGGAGAAAGGTTCTTCAGGCAGTGGTTCCCTCCGTATAAAGAGCCTGCCTGTCCCTCCCGTCATCCGTGTACTTTTGCTTTGGTATTGGTATCCCAGAAGTAATGATGACCCGTGGACTGACCACACTTAACAGGAGAAAACAAAATTTATGCTTACCTGATAAATTCATTTCTCCTGTAGTGTGGTCAGTCCACGGCCCGCCCTGTTTTTTATGGCAGGCTAAAAAAAAATTTGGATTATACTCCAGTCACCACTACACCCTTGGGCTTCTCCTTTCTCGTTGGTCCTTTGGTCGAATGACTGGAGGTGACGTAGAGGGGAGGAGCTATATAGCAGCTCTGCTGGGTGAATCCTCTTGCACTTCCTGTAGGGGAGGAGATAATATCCCAGAAGTAATGACCCGTGGACTGACCACACTACAGGAGAAATGAATTTATCAGGTAAGCATAAATTTTGTTTTTATAGTATACTGTCCCTTTAAAGGGATATGAACCCAAATTTTTTCTTTCATGATTCAGATAGAGCATGCAATTTTAAGTAACTTTGTAACATTATCAGCAAGCACTACCCAGGGTGCTTAACCAAAAATGGGCTGGCTCTTAAGTTTACATTCCTGATTTTTCAAATAAAGATACCAAGAGAACGAATACAAATTGATAATAGGAGTAAATTAGAAAGTTGCTTAAAATTGCCTGTTCTATCTGAACTGTGAAAGAAAAAATTGTTGGTTTCATATTCCTTTAAGATTAAAATGTCTTGATTCAGACAGAGCATGCAATGTTAAACACCTTCCAAATTTACTTCTATTATCAAATTTCCTTTGTTTTGTTCTTATCCTTTGTTGAACAAAAAACCTATGTAGGTTTAGGAGCAGCGATGCCGTACTGGGAGCTAGCTGCACACATCAACTAAGCCAATAAAAAGAGGTATTCGTAACCATCAATCACAAGCTAGCTCTCATTAGGGCATTGCTGATGCTGATCCTACTTACTCTTTAACAAAGAATAGCAAAAGTATGAAGCAAATTTGAGAACAGAAGTAAATTGCAAATTTGTTTACATTTGCATAATCTATCTGAATCATGAAAGTTTTGCTGGAGCCAGAGCCTATAAGATATTGTATGCTCTTTGATACATGATAATGTTGATGTTTGTAAATATCACACCTATTTTTTAGACATGGGGAAAATATTTGAAAATGTTTACAAAATAAAGCAGCACAAAAGTATTTATATTTTTATACTTCATTACTTTCTCTCTTTTTTTTTTTCCAGTGAGTTCATGTTGGATAGAATGTCTCCTTACTACATGCTTCTAAGTCAAAAACATAAAGCAGAGAAAAGCTGATAAAGATTTTTGAATGAACCAAGAAAAGCACGAAGAGTTCCTCATTTCCGGAAATGCATTTCACACGCGTTTTATGAACATGTCAGATGATCAGTACAATGACCATAAATTCCTCATTGTATACGTTACTTTGTACAGAACACTTGTGACCATCGCTGTCCAACAAAGTCACAGAAAGTGTTGCACTGCAATTGCGTTGTTTGTGCTAATGGTGCTAACATTTCACGTAAATATATTAAGAATGTTAAGAAAACGCAGAATAGTGCTGGAAAGAAGTGAATTTTCACTGCACTTCATTGGTATTAATCATTATTATTATTTCTATTTATTATTATTTTTTAATCATCCTAATAATAATTATAATAATCTTGTGAGAATACAATCATTTTGGCATTTGAGGAACCCAAAAGGATATGTTTTAGATTTCATATGAACAACTACACAGAACAAAGTGACGGAGAACACACTCTTCACTTTCACAGTTGAAAGGTTTATATTTTCCTGATTATTAATTAGTGATAAAACTATTAAATGGGCATTGTAAGTCATGGTGCCATATTTAGAATTTTCCATTCCTTGTGGTGTTTTAACTGTTAAACACACAAACCATATGTTGTTGTTTTTTCAGCAGACTATATCATTTCAGAAGATAGCTTTTCATTGCATATACAGTAAATATTTTGTAATTTTTTGTTCTTTGTTTTTACCATTCACCTTTCTAAAACTCCAAAACTTTAAATTATGTTCCTAGATTTTTTTTTAGTAAAAATTTAAAATGAGATGATATTTTTTTTATTTTTTTTTGCAATGTTTTGCAATCTTACACTTTATGGGGAAGTAAAGTAAAAATAAAATATCTTGCTATATAACTGTTGAGGCACAAAATTCCTATCACATAGAAGAGCATCAATGTTTTATGGCAGTGTTTGTATGCTCTGACTTCACAGCAAACCTGCTTAGCACACGAAAACTAAAATATTTTCACCAATAATTCATCTTCTTTAAAACCATAACCTCTTTTCTTTCCTATGGCATAGAGAGTCCATGAAACATTCTAATTACTAGTGGGATATTCGCTTCTGGCCAGCAGGAGGCAGCAAAGAGCATCCCAGCAAAGCTGTTAAGTATCACTTCCCTTACCCATAACCCCCAGTCATTCTCTTTGCCTTGATCACGGGAGGATGTCGAAGATGGTGTCTGAAGATTTTAATCCTTTTAATGAGTACTTTTCCCTGCAAGCAAGGATTGGGGCTATGCTGTGTCCATGTCAATCTCATTAGTAAGAGTAATGGTGGCTATTAGCAGTTAGAAGACGGCGAGGTAGTCTTTGCTTAAACTTCTAACATTATTGCTATGCTACCCCTATTATAGAAAGCTAGAGTTGGTTACTCTGTTCTTTCTTTTCTATAGGTCCCTGGTAGATATGAAACTGCCACACCTCAGAAAACAGCTCCTGCCTGACAGAGCAGGATCCACAGGTAAGTACTTTCCCTTCTAGGTTTGAAGGTACTGGCACTATAGGGGTTAAATCCTTGTTGAAAGTATTTAAATCTGTTTTAGGGCCACTGCTTTTATGTGAAAAGAGGCATCATTTTTTATTGGGGGCTCAGAGATGGGAGACTGTATGAAGTGTTTGACAGGAGTTTGTTTAACTTCTTACTTGTTGCAATCACTTTTCAGCTCAGCTTATTGGCCCAATCACTTTTGCTGTGCTGCTGTTGGTTTTTAGAGACGTTTTTGTTTGGCTCAATTAAAAAAAAAAGAAGTTTTTTTTTATTGCGGTCACATGACCGCTCTTCGGCACTTCCAGTTTTCAGCTTCTCTGTTAGATCAGAGTTTGCCCTGGCGAGTGTGGAGGCTGCATTTATCCTCGGTTACAGAATAGGATTCAAATCTTGTCCTCCCAGGGGCATGTTCCACCTGTCAAGGTTATCTTCAAATCAGATAAGGAGAGAGGCCTTCTTAAACTGTGTAAAGGATCTATCATCCCTGGGAGTGATTGTTCCAGTTCCTCTAGAGGAACTGGGTCTAGGATTCTATTCAAATCTATTTGTAGTTCCTAAGAAGGAGGGCACTTTTCGTCCCATTTTGGAATTAGTGTCTCAATCAATTCCACAGGGTTCTGTCCTTCAAGATGGAGACCATCCGTTCTATTCTTCCTTTGGTCCAAAAAGGGTCAGTTCATGACGACCATAGATTTGAAGGACGCGTATCTTCATGTTCCTATTAACAGGGATCATTACCAGTATCTAAGGTTTCCCTTCCAGGACAAACATTTCCAGTTTGTTACCCTTCCTTTTGGCCTTGCTACAGCTACCAGAATTTTTACAAAGGTTCTGGGGGCTCTTCTGCCAGTGGTGAGATCCAAGGGTGTATTGCTGTGGTGCCTTATCTAGGCGACTTTTAAGTTCAAGCGCCATCTTTTCATCTAGCAAGATCTCATACCGAGATGTTGTTTATTCTATGTCCCCACGGGTGGAAAGTGAATCTGTGAAAGAGTTCCCTTGTTTCAGATACAAGGGTTTGTTTCTTGGAAACAATCATAGATTCCCTGTCCATGAAGATTTTTCTGACAGACCTGAGAAAATCCAAGCTTCAGGTTTCTTGCCTGTCTCTCCAGTCTGCTATTCGTCCATATGTGGCTAAATGCATGGAGGTGATTGCACTGATGGTTGCCTCCATGGACATTATTCATTTTGCTTGGTTCCATTTGAGACCTCTGCAGCTATGCATGCTCAGTCAATGGAACAGGGACCACTCAGATCTCTTGCAGAAGATACATTTGGATTGCCCCAACAAGAGTCTTACTCTCATGGTGGGTTTCACAGGACTATCTGTCTCGGGGCACAGGCTTCCTGAGGCCTTCCTGGGTGATCGTGACCACATACATTTTCACAATAACTGTCAGGTGGGGTGTTCCAGAGTTGGATCGTATGGCATCTTGTCCAAACGCCAAGCTTCCAAAGTACGGTTCAAGGTCAAGAGATCCTCAAGCATTTCTGGTAGAGGCTCTAGAGGTTCCTTGGAGCTTCAGCCTAGCATACCTGTTTTCTCCATTTGCGTTGCTTCCATGAGTAATTACTTGCATCAAACATCAGAGAGCTTCTGTGATTCTAATAGCTCCTGCATGGCTTCGCAGGATCTGGTTAGCGGATCTGGTGACGATGTCATATTTTCTGCCGTGGAGGTTACCTTTCAGGAAGGACCTTCTACTTCAGGGTCCCTTTCTTCATTCAAATCTGGTTTCTCTGTAGCTGACTGCTTGCATAATAAACATCTAAGTTTGGCTAGACGTGGCTTTTCTGAGAAAGTCATAGATACTATGCTTCAGGCTCGTGAACCAGTTACTCGCAGAATTTACCTTAGGCCATGGTGTAAATACCTTCATTGGTGTGATTCAAAAGGTTTTTCTTGGAACAAAGCAAGGGTTCCTCGAATTTTGGCTTTTCTTCAGGAGGGACTGTAGATGGGTTTGTCAGTCAATACTTTGAAGGGTCAGATTTCTGCTCTGTCTATTCTTCTGTATAAACAATTGGCAGTTCTGCCAGATGTTCAGTCTTTTGTTCAGGCCTTAGTCAGAATCAGGCCTGTGTTTAAATCTGTTGCTCTTCCTTGGAGTCTTAACCTTGTTCTTAGATTTTTGCAGCAGGCTCCGTTTGAGCCGATGCATTCTGTTAGTTTTAAATTACTGTCTTGGAAGGTTTTGTTTCTTCTTGCTATTTTTTCTGCCCGCAGAGTTTCCGAACTTTCGGCTCTGCAATGTGATTCCCCTTACCTTATTTTTCATGCTGATAAGGCGGTCCTTCGTACTAAGCTATGGTTTCTCCCTAAGGTAGTGTCGGATCACAATATTAATCAGGAAATTGTTTCTTCTTCCCTGAAGGAATGTCCTTTGCATAACTTGGATGTTGTGTGTGCTCTTAAATTTTACCTTCAAGCAACTAAAGATTTTTGGCAGACTTCTGCCCTGTTTGTTGTTTTCTCTGGTAAGTGTAGGGGTCAGAAGGCCACTTCTACCTCTATTTCTCTCTGGTTGAGAAGTGTTATCCGTTCAGCTTATGAGACAGCTGGACAACAGCCTCCTGAAAGAATTACGGCTCATTCCACTAGAGCTGTTTCATCTTCATGGGTTTTCAAAAATAAAGCTTCTGTGGAGCAAATCTGTAAGGCGGCCACATGGTCCTCCATACATACTTTTTCCAAATTCTACAAATTTGATACTTTTGCCTCAGCTGAGGCTTCTTTTGGGAGAAAGGTTCTTCAAGCGGTGGTGCCTTCAGTTTAGGTCTGCCTGTCTTGTTTTCCCTCCATATTCATTCTCTGTCCTCTAGCTTGGGTATTGGGTCCCGCTAATAATTAGAATGTTTTGTGGACTCTCTATGCCATAGGAAAGAAAACAAAATGTATGCTTACCTGATAAATGTCTTTCTTTCCGGGCATAGAGAATCCATGACCCACCCTTGTTTAAATATAGAATACCGTTATTTTGTACAAACCTCAGGCACCTCTATATTCTTGTGTTACTTATTTTTCCGTACCCTTCGGTCGAATGACTGGGGGTTATGGGTAAGGGAAGTGATACTTAACAGATTTGCTGGGGTGCTCTTTTCTGCCTCCTGCTGGGCAGGAGGGAATATTCCACTAGTAATTAGAATGTTCTGTGAACTCTCTATGCCCGGAAATAAATAAATTTATCAGGTAAGCATACATTTTGTTTTTACAACCACCTACTTGCACTTTTATATCTTAAATGTATACTTTCATGAGTCATAAAACAAACAAAATGAGGCTACTGTCTGCTACCAGGAAGTGATGAGGTTATGCTATAAAGCCCCTATTTTTAATGCTGTATGCTCCTCTTTCAAATGAGTTTTGTTAGAAATTATTTATATCTAATTGTCTTTCTATGTATTCTGGAAGGTGAGATGGGTGACACTTCATTCCCATGACTGTTCCTCATTTATATGGTTCAACCGTTTGTGTCACAGCCTTCTAGGCATTGCATTTTCAATACCAGTAATTAAGATTTGCAAAAAGGTAATTTACCTACAGAAATGCACTTAGGTTTTAATAGTGAATTTTGTAAACCAATCATTAGAAACTGTTTTCTAAATGACCCCATACTGTTCAGCTCCCTTGTTGACACTGCAAACTCAGTTACACATAGCATAAAATGACATTTATTAAATCAAGTCTGTTTCATTCTCTTGGTATCTTTTGCTGATGAAACAGCAATGCAGTAGTGGGAGCTGTCGGAAAACATATGGAAGTTGGCAGTGGCAAGCGGCTGATATGTTCAGCTGCTGCTCCTGAGCCTACCTAGGAATGCCTTTCAACAAAGGATACCAATAGAACAAAGCAAATTAGATCTTATAAGTAAATTGGAAAGCTGTATAAAATGACCTGCTCTATCTGAATCAGGAAAGTTACATGTTTGCTTTACTGTCCCTTTAAAAAAATATTCTAAAAAATTTGCAGTGTACAAAATATAAAATCTAAAGTATAGAAGTACTCTATGGCAGCAGTGTTTTGTAACATTATCAGTAGCTTTGTTATGCAATGTTGCAAAACACTCCTGGCATAGACTACTAAAGACACGTGCACACTCCTGAGCTCTTATGAGTCTACTTTGTTTTACTCTTCAATAAAAGATACCAACAGAACAAAATAAATTTGATAACAGAAGTAAATTGGAAAGTTGTTTAAACTTTCATGATTCAGATAGAGCATGCAATTTTAATTTAATGTAAACGTTCCCTTTCTTGCATTTCATTAGGTGCCTTAAAATACTGTTGGATTTCAAATATACTTCTTAGAACCAGTGAGCTTTATTTACCTAGTACATAGTTTAAGGTTGGATAAAATACAGTGATTTATTCATTAGCATTGCTCTGTGACACAGTTCAGTAGATTAAAACAAGCAACAAAATAAATCAGAGATCCCTGCATTATACTGCAACATATGGAAAAGAGCCTGCGCTTCTTATTGGTCTTGTTAGAAATGTGCCAGTAGATGGTGCTGTTTCCATACGGTTGTAGAAAGTTAATTTGAAGAAAAAAATGCTTTGGCTGTGCAAAAATGTATGCTACACAGGTGTGTGTATATATAAATGTATGTGCGTGTATGTATGTGTATATATATATGTGTATATATATATATATATATATATATATATATATATATATATATATATATATATATATATATATATATATATATATATATATATATATATATATATATATATATATACATATATATATATACCAATAGATTAAAAGTGGAGCACAATTCATAGCCCAGGGTATATTATATTTTGTGCAACCACTCCCAAAGTATAACATAAAATCTGGTATTGCAAGTTAAATATATAAAACAAAAAAAGTCTTAATATGTCAGAAACTAAGCTATGAATGGATAGTACATGGACTCATTATGCTTGTATTACAAATGGTGTATTTAGTATTGCACTCTGTCAAAATCTAAAATACCACTGTAACATTTAGAGCCTTTAAAAGACCTGAATGAAACAATTTATTATGTATAGTATAGAACATAACTACATAAAGCGCTCCTTTATTTGCACACACTCGACTTAGCACTCAAAGGATATCCAACATGAATTTTGCTGCATGACCCATTAGAAGTGTATTATTATAATTAGCACTGTCCAACATGCAGATGTTAGCAAGCCCTAGACTATCGCTTGAGTGATAAAAATAACTTTAGAAAAATAGAAGACCTATTGTCGGTGCATGCGCAATGTTAATGCACAGTCGCGCTAATATTTTTGCTCTAGGTCTCATTATTATGAAAGGGCCAGAACACAAATCCTTTTTAGATGCACAGTAAACATCACTTGTTTTAAGCATGTATTTAATTCCAAAAAGTAAAGTCTGCATCAGAAACCTCTGCCAAAGAGGAACAATACAGGGATTCCCTAAGGAGTTAACTTTAACCACTACTGCTGACGTTTTTACGGCAATATTTAAAAAAAAGTTTGTAGGGGAATATTTTGTGTCAAATTCTATTCACTTAAAGGGACACTGTACTTATGTTTTGTGGCATTGATAAACCTGAAAAAGTAAAATCTGTTTAAATTTAATCTAAAATTCTAGTACTGTATCTGTTGTGCACTCCCTACATATGCTGAAAAGGACTTTCTACTTATGATCAGTGAGCATAGCAGGAAGTGTCTATGTACCAATGAGTATAAGCAGAAAATACCTGCTCAGCTTGAGCATTAGGAAGAAGTGGCTATTGGCTAATTATCATTATTAGAAACATCACAAGTGATACTGCAACATTATCTGCAGATTAAAATTAAGACTCTATGATTACACCTTTTGTAATAATAAAAATCACAACATTAAAATGGTTTTATTGTGTACAGTGTCCCTTTACAAACAGGCAAAAAGAAAATGCAGTTGAGTGCCTTTCAGTTTTGGACATAAGAACTTTTGCAACACACAGATTAGCAAAAATCCTCAAAAAAATCTAATAAATTTGAATTTGTTTTAGTACAAGATTTTACTGTGCACATGATGCAGATTATATTTCCTTTTTGACTGTTATGGAGCTTTAATAAGCCGAAAAAATGTAAACACAGCATTATGTAATTTACTTTTTCCCATTTGTTGGTGTGCCAAATTATTGCATTGAAATGTATTCTCTCTGCCTTCTGCCCATTACTGTACAAGGTTTACGAATACCGCAGAAATAATGTAACTATTTATTAACAAAGTTGTACTATGCCCTTGAAAAGTATGAACAAATGTATGAATGTTTCTAGCGAATTGTGACAACTCTGAAAATTACATTATAGATGATGTGAATAAGTAAATGTTTTAATATGTTTATATGCATAATTTATTGAATTTGTCTAATAAATCTAAGTGCACTGGTTTTCATTATATTGTGTGTTTTTTAAGAGACATCATTTGCAGGGGTTTAAGATGGAGCATTTTATTTCTGCACTATGGACGATACTTTGGAACAAACTAGAACATGCCAGCCAATACCATTAACTGGGTTATGTATAGCGGATATCAGGAAAAAAAACTGGATAATTTTAAGGTAAATAAAACTCAAGTCCCAGATGGAATACACTCAAGGGTGTTAAGGGAACCTAGCACTGTTATAGACAAACCTCGACTCATTATTCTCAGGTATTGTACCCCAGGATTGGCGTAAAGCTGATGTAGTGCCAATCTTCGAAAAGGGAAGCAGGGATGATCCAGAAAGCTATAGACCAGTTAGTCTGACATCAATTGTGGGGAAGATATTTGAAGGGATTATAAGGGATTATATTGATGAGCACATTCGTGTAAACAAGATTATGAGTTCAAATCAGCATGGTTTTATGAGAAATAGATCATGTCAAACTAATCTAATTAGATTCTATGAGGAAGGAAGTAAAAATATAGATAAAGGGGTATCAGTTGATGTTATATACTTATATTTTGCAAAGGCGTTTGATACAGTGCCACATGAGAGATTAATGCTCAAAATTAAGGGACTGGGAATAGCTGAAAATGTTAGCTCATGGATAAAAAACTGGATAAAAGATAGGGCGCAACGAGTAGTAGTTAATGGATCATACTCAGATTGGACAAAGGTAATCCTTGGAGTCCCCTAGGGATCAGTACTGGCCCCTGTTCTTTTTAATATTTTTATAAATAATTTGGAGCAAGGATTAAATAGCGACATCTCTATATTTGCAGATGATACTAAATTAAGTAAGGTCATTAGGTCAGAGCAGGATGAACATTTTGTTACAAAGGGATCTGCAGGTAAATGGAAAATGAGATTTAATACAGGAAAATGCAAGGTTCTACATTTTGGAAGTAAAAATAAGCAGGCAACGTATTATGTAAATGGGACAAGCCAAACAGAGGAGAAAAGGGATTTGGGAGTAGTAATAGATAACAAGCTAAAGATACGTGCACAATGCAGGGCAGCGGCTACAAGGCTAATAAGATACTAGCATGTATTAAAAGAGGCATTGATTCAAGGGAGGAAAGCATAATTCTGTCACTATATAAAGCCCTGGTAAGACCTCACCTTGAGTATGGAGTTCTGGGGACCGATCTCAAAAAAAATATATTGCAGAACTAGAAAATGTTCAGAAAAGGGCCACAAAAATAATAAGGGGAATGGAGAATTTAAGCTACGAGGAGAGGCTAGCCAAACTGGGTCAGTTTTCTTTAGAAAAAAAGGGCTTGAGAGGTGACATGATTACTTTATATAAATATATTCAAGGCCCATATACAGAGATGGCAGAAGCTCTGTTTATTCCCAAAAAAAATTTTTTGTGACAAGAGGTCACAATTTAAGGTTGGAGGAAAGGAGATTTAATCTCCTGCAAAAAAAACGTTTTTTCTTATACAAAGATATGACGAGTCCACGGATTTCATCCTTACTTGTGGGATATTAACCTCCTGCTAACAGGAAGTGGCAAAGAGCACCACAGCAGAGCTGTATATATAGCCCCTCCCCTACCCCTCCACCCCCAGTCCTTCTCTTTGCCTGTGTTATACTAGGAAGACATGGTAAAGTGAGGCCAATCAAGCACAGTAATCCCACGGTCATTGAACCAGGTTTTGGTGCTTTTGGCAGTGTGGGCAGGTGCCAAGTCCTGCTGGAAAATGAAGTCAGCATCCCCATAGAGCTCGTCTGCGGAAGGAAGCATGAAGTGCTCTAAAATCTCCTGGCATTGACCTTGGACTTAATGAAGCACAGTGGACCAACTCCAGCAGATGACATGGCTCCCCAAATCAACACAGACTGTGGAAACTTCACACTGGACTTCAAGCATCTTGCAGTGTGTGCCTCTCCATTCTTCCTCCATACTCTGGGTCCTTGGTTTCCAAATGAGATGCAAAATTTGCTCTCATCAGAAAAGAGGACTTTGGACCACTGAGCAACAGACCAGGTCTGTTTTTCTTTAGCCCAGGTAAGACGCTTCTGACGTTGTTTGTTGTTCAGGAGTGGCTTGACAAGAGGAATACGACATTTGAAGCCCATGTCCAGGATCCATCTGTGTGTGGTGGCTCTTGATGCACTGACTCCAGCCTCAGTCCACTTCTTTTGAATGACCTTTTCCTGACAATCCTCTCCAGGCTGCGGTCTTCCCTCCTGCTTGTGCACCTTTTTCTTCCACAATTTTCCCTTCCACATAACTTTCTATTAATGTGCTTTGACACAGCACTTTAAGAACATCCAACTTCTTTTGCAATTACCTTTT
This sequence comes from Bombina bombina, assembly GCF_027579735.1. Taxonomy (NCBI): domain Eukaryota; kingdom Metazoa; phylum Chordata; class Amphibia; order Anura; family Bombinatoridae; genus Bombina; species Bombina bombina. The sequence continues at coordinate 79,992,888 of NC_069500.1, read as the reverse complement.
GAGGCTTTAACTCCTTATGGAGGTTGTCAATTATGGTTTTCTGCACAACTGTCAGGTCAGCAGTCTTTCCCATGATTGTGATTCCTACTGAACCAGACTGAGAGACAATTTAAAGGCTCAGGAACCCTTTGCAGGTGTTATGACTTAATTAGCTGGTTAGAGTGGGACACTTAGAATATTGCACCTTTTCACAATATTCTAATTTTCTGAGATTTTGGATTTGGGGTTTTCATGAGCTGTAAACCATAATCGTCACAATTATGACAAATCACGCTTGAACTATCTTGCTTTGCATGTAATGAGTCTATCTCATATATTAGTTTCCCCTTTTAAGTTGCATTAGTGAAATAAATGAACTTTTGCACGATATTCTAATTTTTCGAGTTTCATCTGTATATATTTTTTTTAGTAGACAACCCAAAGTATTGATCTAGGCACATTTTGGTATATTTCATGCCACAATTTCACTGCCAAATGCATTATTTACAAACAGCTTGTGCAATAATGGCACAAATGGTTGTAAATGCTTCTCTGGGATCCCCTTTCTTCAGAAATAGCAGACATTTATGGCTTTGGTGTTGCTTTTTGGTAGTTAGAAGGCCGCTAAATGCCGCTGCACACCACACTTGTATTGTGCCCAGCAGTGAAGGGGTTCATTAGGTAGCTTGTAGGGTAAATTTTAACTTTAGTGTAGTAGACAACCCAAAGTATTGATTTAGGCCCGATTTGGTATATTTCATGCAACCATTTTACTGCCAAATGCGATCAAATACAAAAAATCGCTAACTTTTTCACAAACTTTAGGTTTCACATTGAAATTATTTACAATTAGCTTGTGCAATTATGGCACAAATGGTTGTAAATGCTTCTCTGGGATCCCCTTTGTTCAGAAATAGCAGACATATATGACTTTGGCGTTGCTTTTTGGTAATTAGAAGGCTGCTAAATGCCGCTGCCCACCACACTTGTATTATGCCCAGCAGTGAAGGGATTAATTAGGGAGCTTGTAGGGTTAATTTTAGCTTTAGTGTAGAGATCAGTCTCCCATCTGACACATCCAACCACCTTATCCCTCCCTGACCCCTCACAAACAGCTCTCTTCCCTCCCCCATCCCACAATTGTCACAACTATCTTAAGTACTGGCAGAAAGTCTGCCAGTACTAAAATAAAAACCTTTTTTTAAGCATTTTTTTTTTAAATATATAGTTTCTGCAGTGTAGGTTCCCCCCCTAACCCACAAACCTCTATGATCCCCTCCAAGCAGCTCTCTTAAACTCCCCCCTCTTCCTATTTGTGGTCATTTTAGGTACTGGCAGCTGCCTGCCAATACCTAGTTTCTTAAAAATAATTTAAAAAAATTAGCAATTACTGTAGCTGCCCCCCTCAATATCCTATCCCCCTCCCAGATCCCATTCCAAACACTTGTTTCCCCTTTCACTTAATCACAGATCGGTCGCCCGCTCAAGCCCCCCTTCTCGGAACAGCGGCCAGAACTAGTCCAGCGATGGGCCCGCCTCCCTGCAGCTGCTCCCACCCACCAACGATCGGCACCATCGGTGTGCAAAAAAAGGTATTGCAGTGATGCCTCAATATCGAGGCATCACAACAATACCTTGAAAGCGATCAGGATTGCTTCCACTGCTTGAAACCCCTTACGATGTACAGGGTTCGTCGTTGGTCGTTAACGACCATTTTTTTTGTAGGACGTACCCTGTACGTCGTCGGTCATTAAGGAGTTAAAGGGACATTAAACTCAATTATTTTTTTCTTTCATGATTCAGATAGAGCATGACATTTTAAACAACTTTTCAATGTATTTCTATTATTTAATTTGTTTTCTCATTGTATCCTTTGTTGAAAAATATACCTAGGTAGGCTCAGAAGCTGCTGATTGGTGACATATATATATATATATATATATATATATATATATATATGAGATAAGGAAGGCACTCACAGGTCTTTTAATCAAAAAGTAATTTTAATCAAGCGTGACGTTTCGGGGACACACTCCCGTTCCTCAGACAAACCCAAATAAACAGCAAGTGAAAATATATACCAAACAAACAAACCCCTCCCCCAGTGAAAATTGCGCCAAAACTGGTTGCCATAGTGATCCTCAACAACAAAAAATTCCACAAATCAAGTGCAATAATAATCAAATGCTCCTCTCAAAGCAATGTGCGGACAGTAAACACATGTTGTATATATCCTATAAACATTCTAATGTACATAAATGTTGGAATACAATACAGGTGCAAACATACAAAAAATAATAATTAATAAAACCATAATACCTTGCATATTACTTGTGTTACAAATAAAATGTCCCCTAACGTATACCCTTGATGGAGGTTTATTGTGTAATATTGTGAATGTGATATCCATACTAAGTGCACTTGTGGTAAAATATAAAATATATAATGTATAGTCAGCCTAATGGACACAGAGCGGATTAAATCTTCAATAACAGACTGCACATCTAAAGTAATAGCAAGATCAGGAGGGAACTATACTCCTTACGCATATCTACAGACCTAATGCTGTTATATGTATTGCAGCTGACAAGGCCAGAATGAGAAGATGGTCAGTATTGGTTTACATAATAGCAGTGCTGCTGTAGGAGTGTAAACCAGACGCTATAATATAAACTGCTCCAAGTATGATTAATGAGTATATATTTTCACTTGCTGTTTATTTGGGTTTGTCTGAGGAAGGGGAGTGTGTCCACGAAACGTCACGTATGATTAAAATTACTTTTTGATTAAAAGACCAGTGAGTGCCTTCCTTATCTCTTATACTTATCCGCTGGCACCCTGGCATATATGGATTTTGAAAGTGGGAGTGCTCTCTATCGCTATATATATATATATATATATATATATATATATATATATATATATATATATATATATATATATATATATATATATATATATATATATATATATATATATATATAAATAACAAAAGCAGGCACTCACCGGGTTTGAATTGGCAAAAAACCTTATTCCAACAGAGAGGAATAAAGTTTTTTGCCACTTCAAACCCAGTGAGTGCCTGCTTTTGTTGGAGGTCTATGAAATATGTTGCTGAGCACCCCGGTAATAAGGAAAATATTGTGAGTGCTAAACTGGTGTGTATTGATTTTATATATATATATATATATATATATACTTGGTAGATAGCGCACACCCACTTGCCTTGTAACTAATTACCGGGTTGCAGAAAATTACAAGCAAGAAATCCAATGGTCACACCTCCTTTAACGGTTGTTTTGCTTTATATATAATATATAATCTTGACATAAGCTTTCAGCTAGCTAGCTACCAGGCAGTGCATTACTTTAACAAAAGATACCAAGAGAATAAAGTAAATCTGGCAATGAAAATAAATTGGAAAGTTGTTTAAAATTGTATGATCTATTTGAATCCTGAAAGAAACTTTCAGTATTTATAGTGTAGAATTGTAAATAACCTTTCAATTTACTTCTACAATTTAAAGGGACACTAAAACCAATTTTTTTCTTCCGTGATTCAGATAGAAATGCAATTTTAAATAACTTTCTAATTTACTCCTATTAACAAATTTTCTTTGTTCTCTGGCTATCTTTATTTAAAAAGCAGGAATGTAAAGCATAGGAGCCAGCTAAGTTATAACCTGGGTTAAGCTTGCTTATTGGTGGCTAAATGTCAGCCACCAATAAGCAAGAACTATCCATGGTGCTGAACCTTAAAAAAAATGGGCCGGCTCTTAAACTTTACATTCTTGCTTTTTAAATAAAGATATCAAAAGAATGAAGACAAAATGATAATAGGAGTAAATTAGAAAGTTGCTTAAAATTGCTCTCCTGTAGCTATGTTATGTAGCTCGATGGGTCCCCTAGAAGTTTTACTAATATCTGAGACCCCTGTAGTTTTGCATCAGAGTCACATGTCACTATATTTATATAGAATAAATATATATTTCCGGGTTGTTGTTGAAACTGAATTCCCGCCCCCAGTAGATGTATTATGTAAAACCAGCCTGTAAGCTGAACTCTCTCTATACACTGTAGGCAGAAAATGTATATCACTCATTATATTAAAGGGACACTGTACTGCAAATTGTTTGTGTTCCCAGTAACTTGTTATACCATCTGCATAGTAATAAATGTATTGAAAAGTGTTCCTTTATGTTCTTGCAACTTAAATGGTTTTTCATTGAAACCACCACTCATGGCTTTGTATAGAGAGATACGATCTGCTATTCCTGTAGGCTTAGCCAGTTTAAATGGGCATGTTCTTGAGAATAATAGGTTCTAGTTTTAATTATTATTATCGGTTATTTGTGCCACAATAACAAAATACAGTACAGTCTCCCTTTTAAATGTGGCAATATTTAATCAACTGCTAAAATCTAAGGGTTCTAATGTTAGTTTCAAATGCTATAGATATTATGTAAAACATTTATCGACACCAGGTGGCGATCTAGACTAACTTTTTCATTCCTATGGCAAACAGTCACATAAATGTTATCTTGGCAAAAGTGAAATTAGAAGCAAACCTCTTCTACAAATAGTATCTTTAAATAAATGTTTTCAAAATTTGTTATAACATTCAGAATTAAAAGATAATGTACAAACAATAAAACAGCAGTCAAATATGTAAATGTAATTCTAAACAACACAGCAACAGAACAGTCACAAAATTCTGAATTTTCATTTCATTTTAAGAAAAACTAATAAATACAGGACATAAACATAAATGTGGAGATTGAATTATCAGTGATAGCACTTAGCTGCCTTTGGTGAAAGAGTAAACAGGCAACTATTGATGTCATAATCTACACAAAAGTAGGCTGACCATATTGCCGCTTTAAAAAGGGACACATATGAAAAATACATATGTCAGGGCTGTTTAAAGAAATACTTTGAATAATGTTCTATTATAAGAACCCTGACATGTGTATTTTTCATATGTGTCCCTTTTTAAAGCAGCAATATGGTCAGCCTACACATAAGGCTTCATTTTTGAGGCTGTGGCTGTAGCTTCGGAAACCCCAGTGGTGCAGGTTTGCACGAATGAGTCTTAAAGGGATACTAAACCCAAATGTTTTCTTTCATGATTCAGGTAGAGTTGCAATTTTAAAGGGTCAGTAGATTCAGACTGTATAACTGCTTACTCTATGTTCCACACACACATTAGATTCGGACCTCATTGTCTAATTTTAAAAAAATATATTTTTTAATATATTAAATTTCATCTTACTTTTTGCCCTGTGACCGTTAGTGTGCGTCCGTTCGCCAACCCCTCCTTGTCATCTCAAACTTGGGCGGTATAGACGATCTCTACCTCCCACATGCAAATGATATTACGCCCATTTTACCTCCCATTGAAGCTCGCTCACACTTCGGTGACAACAGAGCAGCTTTTTTTTCTTATAGCAACAGCGCATGCGTAAATCAAGTATCTATACCTAGATCTGATATTTCTAATTCTGCGTTTGCTACGGTAATTACATAACGATTTTAGAGACATTAATTTTGGCGGCATTTTTTTTTATTGAAAACAAACCATTTATATTTTATAAATTGATCTTTTATAAACTCATGATTGAAATCATCTATTCCTTATATAAATTGTGTGTTGCGCTAATGAAATCTGTGTTTATATGATTTATTTACAATGATTAAATTGTATGTATAATTCAATGTAAATATAGACAGCATTATCTATTTCTTTACCGAATAATGAGGATGCAGAGCTTGACTAATTCCTTTTGATCGATGCGTCTTATCAAGAACGAAATGCGCAATGTCAAAATTTGGCGCATCCTCTAATATATACAGTGTTGGAAGTATCAATCGCTTCCCGTGAACGTAGGATTTTGAGCATGCGCATAAATGAGAAAAGAAGAAAATAGAAGTAAATGATATCATTGTGCGCACGTTCACTAATCTGGTACACAGTGCAACAGATATCATCACTATAGGTTGATCTCTAATTCTTAAAAAATTGGCGGTTCGGTAGGCAGACAGTGAACACACTGTCAACTTAGGTTTCAAATTTTAGAACAGGTAGATAGGCCCAGAAGAGGTGGAGATAGGGAGCGACTATTAAAAACCAGGGAAACGTTTTGGATATATAAATTGGAATCAATGGGGCCAAAAGGGATGAATAAGGATTTTGATTGGAGTCTTTTTTTCTAGAAAGGAATTTTTTTTCATATAAAGGGAATTCTTTCATATTTCTAAAATAACATGCAAAACAATATAGAGTTAATCAAAATGTTTTGTGTAAGAGTTGTGCACAATACCTCTTTTTAATATATATGTACATGGGTTTTATATGTGTTTTTTTTAATATTCTGTATACACATTTATTCACTTCCTGTGATAATTTTGTGATGCATTGAATGTTTGTATCCATAAGATGGCACTGTTGTGTAATTTATCACAGGATGATGAGTATATAAAGGAATTTACCTGTGTATGTCCAATTATACATGACTAAGAGCCTGTTCAGGCTTGAAACATTGTATGTTTGCTGAGGACCCTATGTGGAAATAAAGGTTCTTTTAAAGAAATTTGGTGGCTGGAATATACTTTGTTCTTCTTTATTTAAAAAGCAGGAATGTAATCTTAGAAACCGGTCCATTTTAGGTTCAGCATCCTGGATAGAGCTGGCTTATTAGTAGCTCCTAAGCTTCAAATATGTTAGAAATGTAAAAATGATCATTTTAAATCTTCATTATAAGTTTACTTGCCAAATTTCTTGCTCCTAACGTCAGTAGTTTTCAAGATATGGATATCACTAAAAAATGAATACTCTTTTTTTTCACATCTGACAGTCATAATATATAATTACAATTTAATATTAAAGTAATTGTAAACAGAATTATAATATTTTTAAAGTGACGGATGGATGCCCCGCCCACAACTTAGTGCCCATGTACGAGAAACATAGAATTATGAAAACTCACAAAGTTCATGTCAGCGAGTGCGCAACCTGAACGAGTGCACACGTCGTTGCGATTGGTCACGTTTTTCGCTATTTATTTTACAAATCACAAAATCCCAGCGGGGAAGAGCTAGTCTCATATGAATAGCTGTGCATTATCTTAGATTCCCAGAAACTCTATGGAGTTTCACTTTACAATTCATAATAAAGGTACAGCCTATCTGCACATACTTTAGTGAGGCTACTTGTTTGTGAGGTTTGTCAATGTGACCCACTTGAGCAGAGGGAGGGTTTAAAAGCTAGAATGGAACGGTCATATCATATAGATCAAAATATTAAATATAAACAATGGGAAGTCTTTTTTTCTTTCGTGATTCAGATAGAGCATGCAATTTTAAGCAACTTTCTAATTTACTCCTATTAGCAGATTTTCTTCATTCTCTTGGTATCTTTATTTGAAATGCAAGAATGTAAGTTTAGATGCCGGCCCATTTTTGGTGAACAACCTGGGTTGTTCTTGCTGATTGGTGGATAAATTCATCCACCAATAAAAAAAGTGCTGTCCAGAGGTCTGAACCAAAAAAGCTTAGATGCCTTTTTCAAATAAAGATAGCAAGTGAAAGAAGAAAAATTGATAATAGGAGTAAATTAGAAAGTTGCTTAAAATGGCATGCTCTATCTGAATCATGAAAGAAAAAATTTGGGTTCAGTATCCCTTTAATTTCCCAAGTAGCAACACCAACAAAATTCACGAGTTCTACATGACTAAAAGGGATAGACTGCTACCGACCCAAGAAATCCACATACAACTGTTCATTCTGATTAAAAAGAGGCTGTTTTCCCAGAAGAAAAAACTCAAAAGGAACTCTAGGAGAACAGATAAGTTAACACTTCTAGTTTAGATGTTACTGTATTGGTGTTAGCTGGGTCTTTAAGGGACACTGAACCCAATTTTTTTATTTTGTAATTCAGATAGAGCATGAAATTTTAAGCAACTTTCTAATTTACTCCTATTATCAAATTTTCTTCATTCTCTTGGTATCTTTATTTGAAAGGCAAGAATGTAAGTTTAAATGCCGGCCCATTTTTGGCGAACAACCTGGGTTGTCCTTGCTGATTGGTGGATAAATTCATCAACCAATAAAAAAGTGCTATCCAGAGTCTGAACAAAAAAAAGAGGCTTAGTTGCCTTTTTCAAATAAAGATAGCAAGAGAACGAAGAAAATTGATAACAGGAGTAAATTAGAAAGTAGCTTAAAAAATTGCATGCTCTGAGTCACGAAAGAAAATATTTGGGTTCAGTGTCCCTTTAATGTTCTGTTATTTTGTATAGTGAGCACGAGAACAATATTCAGATATTCTAGTAGCTCTTTGAATAACAAACACAATGTTATAATCATCATCATATGTCATTTTGTTAACCGTACCAATATCTCCCGTATAAAATAGATAGCTGTGCATTTTATATCTTTTGATTGGCTGTAGCGCTCTGCCCCAGAAATAAAGAAACATCAGCACCCAAGAGCAGAGTAAAGAAAATTGATTTTAGAAAATAATGCAATAAATGGCCGTTATAGTTGAAATTACATGCACAAATTGGAGACTAGTGACCCTGCACCTCTATGCTGAGCAGTACTTTATGTGTTTAACCTATTTGTTAGGGTTAAACACACAGGTGCAGAGATGCTAGCTTTAACATGACATGCTATAATGAATTAGAACATGTCATTGTCAACTATTACAAGAAGTGCAAGGTAAGTATATAATCATTTTACTCCAAAATTTCCAAGGGACCATTTTTGTATGATAAAGAACACAGTGCTCACATTTGTGAAGGCCATTAACTAATTATTTTATGTTGGGTTTATTGACAATTTAGGTTTATTAAACTATGTATTTATTAAACCATTTTTTCCCCCAAAAACACAGAACACAAGGTTATTACAAATGTACATTTTTATTTACGCAGAAACTAAATCACAGGCTTACATTCTCAACCATATGACACAAACTCATACAGCAGTAATTTCTCATTGGAAAATATATTTTTAGTACTATATATAAGCCACACTTACTTCAGTACAACAAAACTATAACATAGCTCTGTAATGAAGGTGCCACACATGGGGAAAATATTGTAAAACAGATCATTAGAAATTTCAGAAAGTTTATCAACTATAAATATGACATTGACAGGTCTCCTTATAGCAAACATTACATACAGAGACATGCGTATACACTAGGACATAGAAAATCCAGTACCCTGATGTATTCTGCACCATGGAGCTTGGAAATACTTTATTTGGAACCTTATGATATTTAAATGAGTTGCTACATTGATACAGATTATTTATTTGTAATGTTTGCCACAAATGATACTGTACCAGTTAATGCCCAAATATAAGGCTCCTTGATTTACACAAAAAGAGGGTGTAGATATATCTACTAGCGCATTTGCCTGGCACTACATGGATTAAGGAAGCTAACTTCAAGGCATCAGTCAATGAAAAAGGACACAAAATATGAAAGGTTGCTATTTAAACCTGTTTAAAATATGTTTGCATTAAAGAGACAGTAATAATATCGAAATGAAAAATTACTCAGACAATTTTAAGCAACTTTCTAATTTACTTCTAATTTGTGTTGGTCTTTTGGTATCCTTTGTTTAAAAGCATATCTAGGTAGGCTCAGGAGCAGCAAGGCACTACTGGTGGCTTCACATATATGCCTCTTCTCATAGGCTCACGAGATGTGTTCAGCTAGCTCCCATTTGTGCATTGCTGCTCCTTTAACAAAGGATAAGAGAAAGAAGCAAATTAATAATCAAAGTAAATCATGAAAGAAAGAAAAAAGTGTTTCCTGACCCTTTAAAAAGGATTTAAGGGACCATTCAACTCATTAATTAATAACTTGTTTAATTCAGCATAACTGAAAAAACAATGCAGTTTTATTCATTATCTTGCTGGGAGGTTTTCTCCGGTAATTTAATTAATAGATCCTAGAGTGCATTACATGGTATGTAGAACTCTGTCACACCTACATGCTATACAGTGATTGGTTAATATGTGCATGAACTCATTTATATCTTTCCCTAATTGGCCACAACAAAGTGAATCCATTACACAGCATTCAATTGGCTTTCATTAATCTCTTTGTGGTGCTAATATAGTGTTCACATTGGAACAATGATTTCAAGGCTAGGATTGGATCGAGGGGGACTACCTATGGTGCTAGGCATGCCCCCCCCCCCCACCCCACAAGGCCAGTCCTTGCCTACGTCAAAGGAGGAAGCTGCAGGACACCGTATATGGTATGACCTTCCATGCCATCCTAAGGGTGTTAAACCCAGCGCTGTTAGGACGGCATAGAATGTCTGTATGGCGTAAAGGGGTTAAGGAGTGTGTATCGAGTTTGCTTTTCAGTGCGAATGTTTCTAACAAAACACGTATTTTGTATGCAAATCTTTTGCAATGCAGTGAATTTTTTTCTGACAAATAATCTTTAAAAGTTGATGCTACTAAATTTGAAGAAGTTCACAACTGGTCTGTGAGATAAAGGCGCACCGGCTACAAAGGAAAACCTCCAGTTATGAGGTCAAACACAATCCTGTAAAATAACAACAGAAAATTCTAAGGGGATTTCTTTACCTACATTTTAAATAAGTTTTTCTAAGGGTTTGTGTTTGACCCTTATATTTTAGCAACATGTCTATAAGTCTGCAGAGAAAAAAAACACATTTTTTATTTCCAGCACAGAAACACCATTTTTTTTTAAAACCATTATAACACTTTAGTGCTTGTCAGGTGCAACAAATGATGAAAGGTTTAATATCGTTTCTTAAAGGGAAGTGGAAGCATCATTTAAAGTCTAATACATATGCAGAGCCAAGCGCATGATTATGTGTACTTGCATAACTATATATAAATTGATTACAGCCCCCCCCAACAGTTGTGTATCCTGTGTGATTCCCACAGGTTGTGAGGTCTGGACAGCTTCCTGCCCACCATGTCCCAATTTCAAAGGACTGCAATAAGCTCCATCCTGGAATCTTAGAACCATGCTCATGACTTGCCCACAAATCAGCCCCTCCCAGCCCACAACTTAACGGTGGCCCCACCTCTCGTATAACAGGCCACACCCACAAAACACCAGTGGGCCACTGCCCACAAGTTCACAAAGCCTCAGGAAAAAGAAGGTTTGTGATTATACAGAAGTGATGCAATAAACTTAATATATCACTCCACATTGCTTTACAACAGGGATGTCCAAACTTTGCTCTCCAGAGGTTTTGGAACTACATTTTCCATGATGCTCAGCTAGATAAAATGCTGGCTGAGAATCATCGGAAATGTAGTTCCAAAACCTCTGGAGAGCAAAGTTTGGACACCCCTGCTTTACAGGAAAGGGCTTTCAAATCCAGTATTATTATATACACTACAATTTGTGTAACGATTTTTTAACAAGTCTTACTTTTATTTTCAAATGACTTTCCACGTGTAATGAGGATGAGAGCTCAGCATGTACTAGTGCAGAGCATAATGCATGTAGTGAGAACTGTGGGAAAAGATTTTGGAACGCAACCAAGCAACGCTCGTGTCAAGCTCACTTTCTGTTAATAAAGCGCCAGTTAATGTAGCAGACAATACAAAATGAGAGAGTACATTACAAACGTTGTAAATAAATTGCAATGCACAAAATGCAAAGCCTAAAGTAAAACAACAACTACATTAATTTGTTATTATGCTGTAGAGCATTTGTCTTTCATTACTGTCCATAAATGTATGGCACACCCTTTGGTGACCTAAAGAGTTTTCAGTGCAAAATTGTCCTTACTTAAACGGACAGTCTAGTCCAAAATAAACTGTCATGATTCAGATAGGGCATGCCATTTTAAATAACTTTCCAATTTACTTTTATCACCAATTTTGCTTTGTACTCTTGATATTCTTAGTTGAAAGCTAAACCTAGGAGGCTGATATGCTAATTTCTTAGACCTTGAAGGCTGCCTCTTATCTGAATGCCTTTTGACAGTTTTTCTCTACTAGAGGGCGTTAGTTTATATATGTCATATAGATAACATTGTGCTCATGCACATAGAGTTACCTAGAAGTCAGCACTGATTGGCTATAATGCATGTCTGTCAAAATAACTGAAATAAGGGGGCAGTTTGCAAAAGCTTAGATACAAGGTAATCACAGAGGTAAAAAGTGTATTAATATAACTGTGTTGGTTACGCAAAACTAGGTAATGGGTAATAAAGGGATTATCTATCTTTTAAAACAATACAAATTCTGATGTAGACTGTCCCTTTAAACCCTAGTTATGTTTCTCAAACACAGGGATTTAAAAAGATAGGAAAATCAAATTTAAACTTGATTCAGATAGAGCATGTAAAACATTTTTAAATTCACTTCTATTATTCAAATATTTTTTTCAATGAATCCTAGTCATTGGGCAAAAAAATTAATACGTAGCCTAATAAATTGCTCATGAGCTCATCGATTTACTATTGGTTTATAATTACCCAAAAGGAAACATTTCAAAAGTTAAATATATATTTAAGTCATATAGGTGAACAAGTCGATAATGTTATTCCTGAAATTGTTTTTGAATACTACAAACCCTAATTTTTCATTCATTCTTGTTGGAAAACACTAATTACTTTTGGGTCAGCCAAGTGAGAGATGAATGTAACCCTTTTTGCATATATCTTTTAGTGACATTAGGCATTTTATATTTATCTATAATTGTTTGACAATCCTGCAGATAATTGTTCATGAAAATCTCTCTCAAAAGATAACTCTATAATCATTACAACTGTTCCTCATGTAGTGAAATTGTCATGGTTGGGCGCCCTACTCTGTTGCCATTTCTTCAGGGCAAATATTTTGGTTCCTGAAGTGTAACCAGGTTCTAACCACTGTATCCAACTCCCTCCGCAATCTAACCAGGGTACATCAGTGACTATGCCCCTAACCCCAGAACCCTTGTAGACCCACCCACAAACCTCCCTTACTCTGCAGAGACCTCTCAGTCCCAAAGGCAACTGGGAAATGTTGGGAGTATGTATACTGTGTCCCTGCTTGTTTGTCATAAATGAGGTGAAATCTGTGCTGACACAGGCAGTGCATCTGCTTCTAAAATTAGTTTTCCCACTGTCTTAGAAAAGTGCTGCGCAGTGATTGCTTAATCAGTGCAGAAGGTCATTTATATAGTAATTGGATGCAGCAAGGAAAGAAGAAATGCACTGTGTATGTCTGAGGATGCAACACAATGCTGCTAACATATATTATATGTAATGTTCCTTTCAGTTTACAATAGTACTAAATTGTTTATGTACTAAAGAACCTTTTTGTTAAAGGGGCATGAAACCCAAATTTTCATTTCATGATTTAGATAGAGCATACACTTTTAAACAGTTTCCAGTTTATTTTTTTTAATCAAATTTATATTATTCTCTTAGTATCCTTTGTTGAAAGAGCAGCACATTATTACAGGAATCCCAGAATTTGCATTTCGGTGAATCACTAGCTGGTTGGTTATTGAGTAAGCAGGTTGTATTTGTATCTGTTTGCTGACATTGCTTCCTGATATTACCAAAACCTCTAGGAACTAAAAATCCCCTTTATGTCAGTGCAACAACTGTTTAAAATACAATCATGCAGAGAAAGGAAAAAGCACGGCTCCGGAACACTTCCAAAAATCAGCCCGGCAATCCCAAAGGTAAGTGTTAGAAACACAGGCAAAAAGGATTTGTATACCGAACTGCATGTGGAAAAAGTCAATCTGTATTGAGGTGCCCATCTGAAGCGAAGGGATCGAGCAGGTCCCAAATATGTCAACGAACAAAGAAAGGCAGCACACACGGATCCTGGTTAAAAACGGAGGTTTAATCCAAGCAGAGGACACACAGCATAACACGGAGGGGAAGGGGGCGTGGCCTTACTATGAGTAAGTGCTGCGCGGTACGAAACACGTAAGGCCACGCCCCCTTCCCCTCCCTGTTATGCTGTGTGTCCTCTGCTTGGATTAAACCTCCGTTTTTAACCAGGATCCGTGTGTGCTGCCTTTGTTTAAAATACAAGCTAATAGGTAACATTGCAAATGAACGTCTTAACAAATAGTGGCACTGTATCCTAATCTTTCAATTGCATAGACCGTGCTTACACATAGGTGCTAAAGCGGAGACGCTCGAGTGCACTTGTCTTTCCTTCAGTTGGTTTTTTCACCCCCAATGATTAAAGAGCACAAACCACAAATTTTTCTTTCATGATTCAGATAACGCACGCATTTTAAACAACTTTCTAATTTAATTCTATTATCACATTTTCCTTGTCTCTTAGTATCTGAAGCACTATAAGGCAAAAGTTTTGTAATAATGTTTGCAAGAGCATTATATGGCAGCTCTATTTCCTGCCTTTTAGTGCTCCAAACACCTATCGAGTTATATCTTCAACAAAGAAGAATTCATTTTTGGGGTTTCATATCCTTTTAAGAAGAAGAAAAAAAAAACTTGCCAAAGATGGGTGACCCGGAGAGTAAATAAATAAGAAACTACAGTGGGAGTTAAAGATGAATTTATGAAAGATTACTCTACAGTGCGCTTGTTTGGTAAGTTTGCTGTCCCTATAAAAGGATTTTGTATATCCCTCGCAAGTAATTATAACAGCTTTTTTACAAAAATATGTTTTAACATTTTCTACACCTCTAATCACTTGAACCTGTATGTGAGTATACACATGCTTGAAAGACAGGACAGGCAAGTGTATGCATGGCACTGTACCAATTAGTGGTGCCCCATACAAAGCTCGCTCTCTCTCTCTCTCTCTCTCTCTCTCTCTCTCTCTCAATCTCTCAATCTCTCTCAATCTCTCTCTCTCTCAATCTCTCTCTCTCAATCTCTCTCTCTCTCAATCTCTCTCTCTCAATCTCTCTCTCTCTCAATCTCTCTCTCTCAATCTCTCTCTCTCAATCTCTCTCTCTCTCAATCTCTCTCTCTCTCTCTCTCAATCTCTCTCTCTCAATCTCTCTCTCTCTCTCTCAATCTCTCTCTCTCAATCTCTCTCAATCTCTCTCAATCTCTCTCTCTCAATCTCTCTCTCTCAATCTCTCTCTCTCTCTCTCTCTCTCTCTCAATCTCTCTCTCTCTCTCTCTCTCTCAATCTCTCTCTCTCAATCTCTCTCTCTCAATCTCTCTCTCTCTCTCTCTCTCTCTCTCTCTCAATCTCTCTCTCTCTCTCTCTCTCTCTCTCTCTCTCTCTCTCTCTCTCAATCTCTCTCTCTCAATCTCTCTCAATCTCTCTCTCTCTCTCTCTCTCAATCTCTCTCTCTCAATCTCTCTCTCTCTCTCTCTCTCTCTCTCAATCTCTCTCTCTCTCTCTCAATCTCTCTCTCTCAATCTCTCTCTCTCAATCTCTCTCTCTCTCTCTCTCTCTCTCTCAATCTCTCTCTCTCTCTCTCTCTCAATCTCTCTCTCTCTCTCTCTCTCTCTCTCTCTCTCAATCTCTCTCTCTCTCTCTCTCTCAATCTCTCTCTCTCTCTCTCTCTCAATCTCTCTCTCTCTCTCTCTCTCTCAATCTCTCTCTCTCTCTCTCTCTCTCTCTCTCTCTCTCTCTCTCTCTCTATATATATATATATATATATATATATATATATATTTTGAGAGAGAGAGAATAACAAGAAAAAAGTTGGACAAATAAGTAAGATATCATTAGATATTTCAGTTTGTTAAAAGAACATTGAACTAAAATTTAATTTACCATAAAACGTTTAATGAGTCGTATAAAAAAATCCCAGCAATTTCCTTTCATAATTTATTTTTCCCTCATTTCCTGTAATTGAACTTTCAAAATAGTTTTTTTTCTATTTCCAAAAAGAGGGTGAAATGCACACTCCATAAACAGAAGTGAAAAGTGTTACGTGATGCACAGTGATTGCTTAACCAACCAGTTCTCATTTATATATGTCTCTATTTGCTCTCACTAAAAGCAAACGTTTCATTTGTTATTATTTGTTATGCAGATACTTTTCAGTGTCAGGTTTAATTGCTGATGTATAATTTTCCATATAAAATGGGTTTCATTTCTTTGTAAGTGACTAACAGCAGCACCTGCAATATGTGTTTTATCCTCTGGATTGCAGTTTCGAATCTATCATCTTGCTATTAATGGAATACTAATAGCTTGTATTTACAAGACATATCAGCCAAGTCTAAGCATTTTTAAAACAAATTAACATCCCGTTTGGTGCAGCAGTTTTCAACTAAACTTAAGAAATCTGCAGGGTGCAATTCCAGTTCTGAAAATTAGAAAATCCACAGCCAAATCACATAAAGAGAGGGCAAAATAACTTATAAAAATATATTGCAATGTTGTTTCAACATGCAAATCTCAAGGTCTTTACCACCACATTAAGTAAGTTTATAATACCGAACATTAATCATCTGACAATTATGAGTTATTAGCTGAGGTATGTGGGCTAATCATTTTAAGCAATACAGTTAAAAAAAAGCAAAACAATATGTGAAGATCCTTGTTCAGCTGTCTTGTGCTGTTCTAACTACTCTCCTTAACAGCTTAGCCACACCCCAGAACAGTCAACCTCCACTCACACAGACACCATCCACATCACACCCACGAATATGCCCATAGCCCTCCCAATTTGTATTTCTAAAGCCACCCCTGGATCTGAGTCCCCTTCTGTAACCAACTGATCGTAAAATATTCAATTCTCAGCAATTACAGCAAGACACCAACATCATTCAAGTATTAAAAATAATTTCATTTTGGCACCACACAGTAACCATAGACTACTTATAAACAATACATTCCTAAAATCAAAACATCACTTTATAATTTAACAAATCTTGAACTGAACCACTTGCCAGATACAGTATCTCACAAAAGTGAGTACAACCCTCAAATTTTTGTTTTATTATATGTTTTCATGTGACAACACTAATAAAATGAGTGCGTGTACAGCATGTTTAACAGTGTAAATTTGCTGTCCCCTCAAAATAACTCAACACACAGCCATTAATGTTTAAACATTGGCAACAAAAGTAAGTACACTTAAGTGGAAATGTCCAAAATAGGCCCAAAGTGTCATTATTTTGTGTGGCCACCATTATTTTCCAGCACTGCCTTAACCCTCTTGGGCATGGAGGTCACCAGAGCTTCACAGGTTGCCACTGGAGTCCTCTTTCACTCCTACTTGACAACATCATGGAGCTAGTAGATGTTAGAGATCTTGCGCTCCCCCACCTTCCATTTGAGGATGCCCCACAGATGCTCAATAGGGTTTAGGTCTGGAGACATGCTTGGCTAGTCCATCACCTTTACCCTCAGCTTCTTTAGCAAGGCAGTGGTCGTCTTGGATGTGTGTTTGAGGTTGTTATGTTTGAATACTGCCCAGCGGCCCAGTCTCCAAAGTGAGGGGATCATGCTCTGCTTCAGTATGTCACAGTACATGTTGGCATTCATGGTTCCCTCAATGAACTGTAGCTCCCCAGTGCTGGCAGCACTCATGCAGGCTCAGACCATGACACTCCCACCACCATGCTTGACTGTAGGCAAGACACACTTGTCTTTGTACTCCTCACTTGGTTGCCACCACACACACTTGACACCATCTGAACCAAATAAGTTTATCTTGGTCTCATGGGACCACAGGACATGGTTCTAGTAATCAATGTCCTTAGTCTGCTTGTATTCGGCAAACTGTTTGCGGGCTTTCTTGTGTCTCATTTTTAGAAGAGGCTTCCTTCTGGAACGACAGCCATGCAGACCAATTTGATGCAGTGTGCGGCGTATGGTCTGAGCACTGACAGGCTGACCCCCCCACCCCTTCAACCTCTGCAGCAATGCTGGCAGCACTCATCCATCGTATATTTCCCAAAGGCAATCTCTGGATATGACGCTGAGCACGTGCACTCAACTTCTTTGGTCGACCATGGTGAGGCTTGTTCTGAGTGGAACCGCAGTATGGTCTTGCCCACCATGTTGCTGCTCAGTTTCAGGGTCTTGGCAATCTTCTTATAGCCTATGCCATCTTTATGTAGAGCAACAATTCTTTTTTTTCATATGTCAGAGAGTTCTTTGCCATGAGGTGCCATGTTGAACTTCCAGTGACCAGTATGAGAGAGTGTGAGAGCAATATCACCAAATTTAACACACCTGCTCCCCATTCACACCAGAGACCTTGTAACACTAATGAGTCACATGACACCGGGGAGGGAAAATGGCTAATTGGGCCCAATTTGAACATTTCCACTTAGGGGTGTCTTCACTTTTGCTGCCAACGGTTTAGACATTAATGGCTGTGTGCTGAGTTATTTTGAGGGGACAGCAGGCTGTACACAATACTTTACATTGTAGCAAAGTGTCATTTCTTCAGTGTTGTCACATGAAAAGATATAATAAAATATTTACAAAAATGTTAGGGGTGTACTCACTTTTGTTGGATACTGTATGTCAAATTGAGAAGTTTCAGATTTACAAATAAAGAAGCATTCAATAAATACAAATATTTGGAATACAAACATTTAGTAGGTTTGAAAACCGCTCTCTTAGTATAAGGATAAAAGTGACACTTTGATCTGGTCTCTAATTATCTCACAGGTGGGGGCTCGGACAATATTCTATATACTCCTAGATGGAACATACAAATAAAAATGGAGAGAAAGAGCACAATGTAGAGACTATTTGGAGATTTATGGGCATTAGTAGAGATAGAAGAGAGAATAAAGTTGAAGGAGTGACCAATATGGAAAAATGATAGGATAGAGAAAACATTTCAGATTTAATAATCTCCAGATTTTTATTTAAACAAGGAAATGCAAACATTAATTATATACATCTCTTCAATATGCACTTTGGATTCATTTACCACAGAGGAGCACATACTCATTGTTTACTGATATAGGGCTGCCAGCTGCTATGCACAAAAATACTGGGATGGTCTACCAGTAAAGAGCAGGTGAAGCCAGATAGGACCCCATGCCCCAGCAGCTCCCATCAGTTATACCTATATGAGACCCCATGCCCCAGCAGCTCCCATCAGTTATATCTATATGAGACCCCATGCCCCAGCAGCTCCCATCAGTTATACCTATATCAGACCTCAGATCAGACCCCATGCCCTGGCAGCTCCCATCAGTTATACCTATATCAGACCCCATACCCCAGCAGCTCCCATCAGTTATACCAATATCAGACCTCAGATCAGACCACATGCCCCCAGCAGCTCCCAACAGTTATGTACATATATCAGTCCTCATATCAGACCCCATGCCCCAACAGCTCCCATCGGTTATACCTATATCAGACCTCAGATCAGACCCCATGCCCCAGCAGCTCCCATCAGTTATACCTATATCAGACCCCATGCCCCAGCAGCTCCCATCAGTTATACCAAGATCAGACCTCAGATCAGACTCCATGCCCCTAACAGCTCCCATCAGTTATACCTATATCAGACCCCATGTCCCAGCAGCTCTCATCAGTTATACCTATATCAGATCAGACCCAATGCCCCAGCACCTCCCATCAGTTATACCTATATCAGACCCCATGCACCAGCAGCTCCCATCAGTTATACCAAGATCAGACCACATGCCCCAAGCAGCTCCCATCAGTTATGTACATATATCAGTCCTCATATCAGACCCCATGCCCCAACAGCTCCCATCAGTTATACCTATATCAGACCCCATGCCCCAGCAGCTCCCATCAGTTATACCTATATCAGACTTCATGCCCCAGCAGCTCCCATCAGTTATACCTATATCAGACCTTAGATCAGACCCCATGCCCCAGCAGCTCCCATCAGTTATACCTATATCAGACCCCATGCCCCAGCAGCTCCCATCAGTTATGTACATATATCAGTCCTCATATCAGACCCCATGCCCCAACAGCTCCCATCAGTTATACCTATATCAGACCCCATGCCCCAGCAGCTCCCATCAGTTATACCTATATCAGACTTCATGCCCCAGCAGCTCCCATCAGTTATACCTATATCAGACCTTAGATCAGACCCCATGCCCCAGCAGCTCCCATCAATTATACCTATATCACACCTCAGATCAGACCCCATGCCCCAGCAGCTCCCATCAGTTATACCTATATCAGATCCCATGCCCCAACAGCTCCCATCAGTTATGTACATATATCAGTCCTCATATCAGACCCCATGCCCCAACAGCTCCCATCAGTTATACCTATATCAGACCCCATGCCCCAGCAGCTCCCATCAGTTATACCTATATCAGACTTCATGCCCCAGCAGCTCCCATCAGTTATACCTATATCAGACCTTAGATCAGACCCCATGCCCCAGCAGCTCCCATCAATTATACCTATATCACACCTCAGATCAGACCCCATGCCCCAGCAGCTCCCATCAGTTATACCTATATCAGATCCCATGCCCCAACAGCTTCCATCAGTTATACCTATATCAGACCCCATGCCCAGCAGCTCCCATCAGTTATACCTATATCAGACCCCATGCCCCAGCAGCTCCCATCAGTTATACCTATATCAGATCCCATGCACCAGCAGCTCCCATCAGTTATACCAAGATCAGACCTCAGATCAGACTCCATGCCCCTAACAGCTCCCATCAGTTATACCTATATCAGACCCCATGCCCCAGCAGCTCCCATCAGTTATACCTATATCAGATCAGACCCAATGCCCCAGCACCTCCCATCAGTTATACCTATATCAGACCCCATGCACCAGCAGCTCCCATCAGTTATACCAAGATCAGACCACATGCCCCAAGCAGCTCCCATCAGTTATGTACATATATCAGTCCTCATATCAGACCCCATCACCCCAACAGCTCCCATCAGTTATACCTATATCAGACCCCATGCCCCAGCAGCTCCCATCAGTTATACCTATATCAGACTTCATGCCCCAGCAGCTCCCATCAGTTATACCTATATCAGACCTTAGATCAGACCCCATGCCCCAGCAGCTCCCATCAGTTATACCTATATCAGACCCCATGCCCCAGCAGCTCCCATCAGTTATACCTATATCAGACCTTAGATCAGACCCCATGCCCCAGCAGCTCCCATCAATTATACCTATATCACACCTCAGATCAGACCCCATGCCCCAGCAGCTCCCATCAGTTATACCTATATCAGATCCCATGCCCCAACAGCTCCCATCAGTTATACCTATATCAGACCCCATGCCCCAGCAGCTCCCATCAGTTATACCTATATCAGACCCCATGCCCCAGCAGCTCCCATCAGTTATACCTATATCAGATCCCATGCCCCAACAGCTCCCATCAGTTATGTACATATATCAGATCACAGATCAGAAACATGGTCCTGCAGCTCCCATCAGTTATGTACATATATCAGATCACAGATCAGAAACATGGTCCTACAGCTCCTGTCAACTAAATGCCAGACCATATTAGTTGTGTCCATTTTTTT
Source organism: Bombina bombina (assembly GCF_027579735.1). Classification (NCBI taxonomy): domain Eukaryota; kingdom Metazoa; phylum Chordata; class Amphibia; order Anura; family Bombinatoridae; genus Bombina; species Bombina bombina. The sequence continues at coordinate 79,971,482 of NC_069500.1, read as the reverse complement.
TTAACATATATTTTACTGGGACAGACACTTGGAATACTAGACTGTCCTGCTTAATACTAGACAACTGACAACCCTATACAGGACACAGAATAACTAAAATGCAGAGCTCTTTGGAGGAAAGCACAGATGCAGACATTCATTAGCACCCAGAAACATAATTTCTACTGGATTTCAATGATACAAGACCATGGGTATATCGTATATGGATAGTTTGCCCTGGGATGAAGATCACTAACCTGTTCCTCCTATTGTAGCTCAGTATATATATAGCCATAAAACAAACACAGGTAAGGGAGAATCCTGAGTGCTATATTTAATTAAATTTAAGGGCCATAATAGTCGAAAAATGACATGCTCCAATTTAGAGGATGACATTTTAAGACTAGTGACCCTGCACTACTATGTATTTAACTTAGTCAAAGGGATAGTAGAAGTGATGCTCAGGACTCACAGAACATTACTGGTTCCAAGCAGAAACGGCTACTGATCCAATCAGCTGCGCTAGTTATACTGCTGAGTCATGACTGGCGCTGTTGATTGGATCAGCCATGGTTTCCGCTTAGAACAAGTAGTACCCTGCAGGTCCTGAGCAGTACTTCTACTCTGTGTTAGTGGGGTTAAACACAAAGTAGTAAAGGGTCGCTAGTATTCAAATTATATGCTCTAGCTAATTAGAACATGTCATTTTTCAATTATTATTGCCCTTTAATAAGACTTTATCAGATCTTTTAAATGCCAAATGATTTGCTGTCATGCTTGCACTAGTATCTTTAAAGAAGGCAACACTTATATTACCAGCAATCTTTGCAATATACAAAACAATTCATTTTATTCTAATGGCTAATTCCAAATTCCCATAATAGACTTATAATATGGCTTCCATTATTTTGTTTAATTACCCTGAATCATGTTAAGGATTCCGACCAATTGCCCATGTGCTGCTCTCAGAATATCTAATTTTTAACACAAAAGCTTTATGTGTATCATGTCCCTTTAAGGATAATTAAGGCAGGAAAAATATTTTTTAACTGAAGTTGCAGTCCAGGCTATATGTTGTCTTTTCAGGAACATAAGTAAAGTCTAAGTGCATAAGGCAGAGAATAATTTTAAGTTTTAAGTTGACAGATTTTTTTTCTACTAATCTTGTGTGCAACATCTTCTCTTGTGAATTCCAACATTTGTGCACTTATACATTGTTTCTTTAATTATGACACCATAGTGAAGTAAAATACAAATAAGAATATTCTGTGATAGAGATATAGTTTTAAAAAAAATATCCTAAAGACCACTTATTTTTATATAGCATTACTAGAATGCCCCATGTTTCTTTGAAAACAAAATCACAATTAACAATAAACAAAAACATGATAAATCTAAAAAAAAAAAGTTTTTTTTTTACATTTCTAAATGATTTTCTGTAGCACTAGTGCAAGAAATATTTTCTACATATTTACAAAATAGGATACTGTGGCCACCGAACTGTTGTAATAATGCCCCCTGGATTTTTCAGTAACAAACTATATATATACTTAACAGCTTTAAAGGGACACTGCACCCTAATTTGTTCTCCGCATTAATTTGTTCCAAATGATCCATGTTACCAGCTAGAGTGTATTAACTTGTTAACAAAATGGTTCCTTTACCTTTATTTCAGCATTTGAAATAGCTGATTTTGTCGGTGGTATCCCTACCTATACTGAAAGTTTCTACACTTATGTATTGGCTATAGAGAAGCTGTATAAATATAGCCAGCAGGAGAAATTACACTCCCAGGGGGGATTAGGAGAGATAAAATGTTAATGTCCAATTGTTCTTTTCAAGCATTGGGTTTTGGTAAACAGACAGATATAATATAAAGAAGCATGCCTGTGTACAGAAAGTGATAACAAGATCTGATTTCCTTGCAAGAACAATCTATTCTAATGGAAGGTGGTATTTATAGATCAGCAATTTCATATACAAAAATAAACTTATAGAAGCAAATTCCCATAGATTTTATACTCTGAAGCTGGTATAGCGACATTGGAAACACATTTAGGGGAAAACTATTTACAGTACAACATCCCATTAACTCGCATAATAGTGATACATTTAAAATAAAATAAAAATATTTGATTAATAAAGGGACAGTAAATACCTTAAAATTACTTATTTTTTTCTGCATTCTTTCAAGAGATTAACATGACAGCAGAGCCAGAAAGTTATTAGAATATATTACTTGTTTGCTGCAATTATTTTTCAATGGTCAAACTTCACCCACTTTCATTTCTTGGAGAAGCCAATGGAGATATCAGGGCTTGCAACTTTCATTGTGTTAAATTCTCCATTCTTTGACTTTAGTAGAAAAGATAAACTACAAATTTAGGACAGATATGTAACAAGGTTAGGCTTGTAAATTATGCTATGTGGTCTTTCAGTTCTCAGGACAGGAAATGCACAATTTTCAGACTTCAATTATATTAAAATGGGGCAAAATAATGAAAGTATATTGCAAAGTATTTTGCTGTGCATAATTAAGCATTTTTTTATTAATAAAAATGTGTTTACTGTCCCTTTAAGACACACATACATGTGTTGCTGTCACTTAAATACTTTCTATGTTTAAATATTGGAATAATTTTTTTATCCTGACTTTATATTAACATCCATCTCTGTGTTGGGATTGTCATATCAATTGCAACTAGAGAAAACCATAATCTGTATATAAAATCATACTGGCTAAGGGGTATACTCCAGTCCATTGCAAGAGCCGAGCAAATTGCTTTTTATGGAGTTTTTTAATTAGAGGCAATTCCAAACCATTAGAATGAATTCCAAGCATCAGAAAACATTTTTGGAAGATTTTCACTGGATTTTTGGACTTCTTTTTCAGCATCTGATGATCTGAAAATCACTGTAACCTTTATTTGTACTGCATATCTTTACTAATCACAAAACTGTTTTCAGTGTTAACATCTGGGTTAATAAATTAGGTTGTTTCCTGGTTTAAAGGACCACTAAACACAGCAGAATGCATAATCAGCAAGTGCATAATAAATAGACAATGCAAAAGCACTTAGTTTAAATTTCATACGAGTAGTAGATTTTTTTCTGACAAATTTCAAAGTTTGTTTTATTTTCCTTCCCACTGCATCATGTGACAGCCATCAGCCAATCACAAATGCATATATATGTATATTCTACATGATCAGTAGGAGCAGCTTCCTCATAAAGTGTAAATATAAAAATATTGTGCATATTTAGATAATGGATGGGAATTGGAAAGTTGATTAAAATTGTGTTCTCTATCCAAATCATTAAAGTTTAATTTTGACTTTAGTGGTCCCTTAAAAAAACAAAAAAACAAGCATAATCCCATTCTCTAAAATGATAAAACTTGTATACAAAGTAAAGATGGCCACAAGCATATCTGTTTATGATTAAAAATATGATTAGTGTAGTAAGAAGCATGTCATGTATGTATATGACTAGTGTAGTGAGAAGTATGTCATGTATGTATATGATTAGTGTAGTAAGAAGTATGTCATGTATGTATATGATTAGAGCAGTGAGAAGCATGTCATGTATGTATATGATTAGTGTAGTGAGAAGCATGTCATGTATGTATATGATTAGAGCAGTGAGAATCATGTCATGTATGTATATGATTAGAGCAGTGAGAAGCATGTCATGTATGTATATGATTAGAGCAGTGAGAAGCATGTCATGTATGTATATGATTAGAGCAGTGAGAAGCATGTCATGTATGTATATGATTAGAGCAGTGGGAAGCATGTCATGTATGTATATGATTAGAGCAGTGAGAAGTATGTCATGTATGTATATGATTAGTGTAGTGAGAAGCATGTCATGTATGTATATGATTAGTGTAGTGAGAAGTATGTCATGTATGTATATGATTAGTGTAGTGAGAAGTATGTCATGTATGTATATGATTAGTGTAGTGAGAAGTATGTCATGTATGTATATGATTAGTGTAGTGAGAAGTATGTCATGTATGTATACGATTAGTGTAGTGAGAAGCATGTCATGTATGTATATGATTAGTGTAGTGAGAAACATGTCATGTATGTATATGATTAGTGTAGTGAGAAGTATGTCATGTATGTATACGATTAGTGTAGTGAGAAGTATGTCATGTATGTATACGATTAGTGTAGTGAGAAGTATGTCATGTATGTATATGATTAGTGTAGTGAGAAGCATGTCATGTATGTATATGATTAGTGTAGTGAGAAACATGTCATGTATGTATATGATTAGTGTAGTGAGAAGTATGTCATGTATGTATATGATTAGTGTAGTGAGAAGTATGTCATGTATGTATATGATTAGTGTAGTGAGAAGCATGTCATGTATGTATATGATTAGTGTAGTGAGAAGTATGTCATGTATGTATATGATTAGAGTAGTGAGAAGTATGTCATGTATGTATATGATTAGTGTAGTGAGAAGCATGTCATGTATGTATATGATTAGTGTAGTGAGAAGCATGTCATGTATGTATATGATTAGTGTAGTGAGAAGCATGTCATGTATGTATATGATTAGTGTAGTGAGAAGTATGTCATGTATGTATATGATTAGTGTAGTGAGAAGTATGTCATGTATGTATATGATTAGTGTAGTGAGAAGTATGTCATGTATGTATATGATTAGTGTAGTGAGATTCATGTATGTATATGATTAGTGTAGTGAGAAGTATGTCATGTATGTATATGATTAGAGCAGTGAGAAGTATGTCATGTATGTATATGATTAGTGTAGTGAGAAGTATGTCATGTATGTATATGATTAGTGTAGTGAGAAGTATGTCATGTATGTATATGATTAGTGTAGTGAGAAGTATGTCATGTATGTATATGATTGGTAAAGTAAAAAGCATGTAAAAAATCTATATTATTAGTTAATCAGGAGCGCTTCATATATGTATATGACTAGTTAAGTAAAACAAATGATTCACTCTTTATCTGTACCGACTCAATTAGCCACCATATTTTACTTTTATTTTGGCTGCATAGCTATTATTTTTGTGATATCTGTAAAAAAAAAAAAAAAAACAACCTGTGAAAACCTCCTTGCAAAGCCTATGAAACAGCTGTTTCTTAGTTTTTGTCTTTAGATGTTTAACTAGATTTTTTTTTACCAATTCTAATGGAATGGAATAGCTTTGAAAAGCAGCAAAAATGCAATATTTTTGTATGGCACTTCTGTAATGGGGCAAAAAATATCTGATTTTCACAACTTTTTTTTTTCATAAAGATGGCACCATTAAAAATGGTGAAATTACAAGCTATACGCTAAACAGAAACGCTGCAGAATCATTCACAAAAGTTTGGCAATCAACAAATATTTTTTTGTCCAAGCAAACAACATAACTTTGTAACTGAGCACTTTTATGAAATGTAAACAACACAAGGTATTAACAGGTAAAACAAAACAAAAAGTTAAAATTCTATTGAAAATGGCACCTTAAATGCAGGTCTCTCAAACCTGGAAACTGCATCGGATGAGTCAGAAAAATAAAACAGTTTTTATTGAAAAACAATGGCATTTTTTCTGTAACAAACGTATTTTTTTTTGTATATTCTGATGCATATATAGTTAAGTATAACACTTTCTTTACAAGAGATGTTATCATATATAGGTAGTTTACCCACGAAAAAAAGGAATCACTGCGGGCTCTATTACATACTTTGTTACGGATATGAAAATATGACTTGCTGTAGCGCACATATAGCCCAACATATTCACTAAGTGGTTTCTCAGCCACTTTGGATTTCAGTTGTATCAGATTCTCACAGTCTCTAGAGTTATTTTTAACAGGCACACTTTTTTGTATCTGGCTTAGTTTCATCTAGTTTCCCAGAACTTCCTCCATTTACTGTGTCTGGTACTTGTGTCTTGTCCACACACTGTTCCATTCGCTTCATAATCAAGTCCAGAAGAGTGTCTACGGACTTCTCAACATTCTGCCCAGTTGCGGCACTTGTTTCAAAGTATGGAATTCTGGGGGGGGAAAAAGCCATAAAGTTGCAATTTTAAGACAAATAGGAATTAAAAGTAAAATTTTAGAACTTTATCTTCACAACAAACATCAGTGAACTTTAAAGCATCAGCTCACCTGCTCCTGGTACCAGGAACCGCACATGGATCCCTCCAGTGTAGCAGGAATGGGATGCTGTATGAAATGGGCTATAGCTCACTGCTTATTAAAATAATTATTTATTAAAAAGTCTTAATAAAAACAACAAAGCATTGGATATAGAGGAGGCATAACAGTAACTCCCCTAACAATGCAGCGCGTTTCTCGGCATAGCCGTTTCTTCAGGCATATCAGACCGTGATAATAGGGTCTATTTAAATACAGCAGTAAACCAATCAGGCTCAACAAACTAACAAGCCGGGAGTGTTCATTGAAATAATATTACATTAATTCAAATGAGCTATATAGCTACAATCATTAAAAAGACAACAAAGTTACAATTCAAAAGCTGTTACAATGTAATCTGTAAAAAGCCAAACGAGCAAGACACCAATGAATGAAAATAATATGTAAGAAAAAAAATGTGAAAGCAATCGGAACGATCAGAAGAACCATATCGGACCATTACTTACCAACACAATCCACCATATTAACCACATAGCCATGGTACTACTCACTAACCAAAAAAATATATACCTGTGTATATGTAAAAAACAGAAAAGTCCAGTGGTATATGAAAACGCCAACCTAACTTTCAAGCAATATACATCAATATTTCTGAAAAGATTACACAAATAAATGTAAAGTTATATATTAGAGAAGACTGACTTTAGGAGCTATGAACGTTTATTAAAAGGACATGAAAATCTAAATGAAAACTTTACTTTTATTATCAATTGTACTGTTCTCTTGGTAACCTCTGTTGAATAACATGAGTTTAGCTCAACAGTGTGCACATGTCCAGTGTAAATACTGCTGTCATACAGTGCTTCTAAGCCTACCCAGGAAACCAAGTGCATTTGATAATAAAAGTGAAATAGAAATGAATTCTGGCTTGCATGATTCTTTAAATACAAAAACTACAAATAAGTATTTGTTCTTATTTCTCTTTCTACCTATTTAGAGCTGGGTAGTTTGGGATGTAGCTCTATGCCAGAACATTTCTTTATTTTGTGCAGATTAAAAAAGAACACAGTGACCCTACTCAGTGCAGTCTCCTGCTTCAAGGGTCTCATCAACCCCTGACCTTTGTGCTTAAAGGGATAGGAAAGTCAAAATTAAACTGGAATGACTCAGAGCATGTCATTTTAAGACACTTTAAAATGCACTTCTATTTTCAAATGTGCTTTGTTCTCTTAGTTTCGCTTGTTGAAAACTAATACACACATATTCTACACTAGTGGGAGCTAGCTGCTGATTGGCGCCTGCACACATTTGTCCCTTGTGATTGGATAATTAGATGTGTTCAGCTAGCTACCAGTAGTGCAATGCTGTTCCTTCTGCAATGAATAACTAGAGAAAAAAAAGCAAATTTGATAATAGAGGTAAATTGGAAAGTTGTTTGAAATTGTATATGCTATCTGAATTAGGAAAGAAAATTTTGGGGTTTCCTGTCCCTTTAAAGTTCATTCCAAAAGGTGTTGCTGGATGCAAATGGAACATTGCAACATCAATGTTTATATTAAATCCGTTAAAAAACAGTTACAGCGTCTAGTAGGTTTTAGTTGTCCAATGTATTTTGTACAGGTTAGTGCATCACTTGAGGAGGAAGCAAGGACCTGCTAGAGTGGGTCAGGGGCATGCGCATTTTGTATTGCACATTATTATGACGTTTAACTGAAGGAAATGGGTTAAATTCTCCAAGTAGCAATTTCCCTGTATATGCATTTATTCTGCACAGTCAATTCACTAAATCTTACTCAGCTGTCTACGCAAATGAGCCGCAAAGAATAAACAAAGGAAATGGTGAATGTTGAGAAACCTTTTAGTGAATTTCGCCTACTGACAATCTAATCTGAACATTCCTGTAGTGAAAAGATGGCAATATAAATACACACTGTGTATTGTTCATTCTTTCATTGTAGCAATATTAAAGGGACAGAAAACACCTTGTCATTGTGGTGTTTCGCAATAGAATAAGATATCCACCAAGTCTTAACATTTTTTTTAAATCAACTTAGCATTGTGTTTGCAGCATTTGTTTCTGAATAAGCAAATTCCACCCATCATTTGACGTATTTGGAGGAGCCAAAGCCAGGCTTTAGTTGGCAGACAACAACGCTAGTCATGGTTATATTGCTAATATACAGTGAATTGTTTTGCAGTTATCTATTAAAGCCAATTATGGAAAGATATTTAGCAGTGCTCACTGTTAGAAGTCTGCAGTGTGCTTTTCTAGGTCTGATATTTAAAGAAGCCACAATTTTCAGAGCTAAATTATATGAAAAGGAGGCAAAATAAATAATGAACGTATATTACAAAGTTTACTGTCCCTTTAATATGTTGGTAAATATGTATTAACAGAAACTTTGAAAAAAGGCAGATGAAAAAGATAAATATCAGTAGCAACTGGCACTGTATGACACTCTCTGTTAAATAAAAATCACAATTGGGTAAAATGCAGTTTAATTAAGTTCCAGTTGGCTGCTCACCCATATTTATCTGCAAGCTCTCTAGCTTGTCTTTCATTGACCTCTCTCTGATCTGACAGGTCAGCCTTGTTACCAATTAATACAATGTCTGGGCTTTCACAGTAAGCATTTGCTTGAAGCTGACCTAAAATAGAAAACAAAACATGAATAAATAAATACTGAAACTAATAGAAATCTGAGAATAAAACCTCAGTAAATAATAGGTTTCAGCACTATAAACAGCATTTATTGCATAAATATATCATTCCATTTACATGACCTTTGTCTCAAGGATAAACAGTTCTCTGGTGTCCTGTATTCTGCGGTCCTGTCCTGCATTCAGTCCCATAATAGCATCCTTCCTCTTCCTTTCATGTCTTGCATTGCCGTTTGTGTGATCACTGCTTTGGTGATGAAACCATGGTGCAGATATGTTTGAGTATATCCTTATCACTACCAACCCCATAGTACTGATCACACAAGCAATATATCTCCAAGACACTTCAATGTCTAACATGTAAATTATAGGTCAATCCTACCAATGTCCCCTTTTGCATAAATCAGCCAATTCTAACCCCCTCAATGAAAATTCTTTCCATATATGGTCGTCCTTGAAACTATGGCAGTCATTGGCATAATCCCTTCAAATTACTTCCAGGTTACCATTCAAGAACATTGAGAGTTGTGCTGATAAAGGTAAATATAGGAGTAGAAAGAGACTTGAAATAAAACGCCTATTGTATATTTATAACTAGAGATGTAAGAAGATCTGGCATGTAGTCATTATGTGCTGACTCTCATGTGCTAAAACTATGTGCTTAACAACAAAGCACCTGGCAACTTGAGATTCTACATAAATTAACTGACCCGGTGCTCAGAAATCACTACTCTTGGATAATTAGTTCTCTGGTGAGACTTTTGTGGTCAACTCTTGTCATATGTAATATGAATTGTGGTAAAAATACTTTTTAAATTGTGTAATTAAGAGTTCTGCAACATAATGAATGGCAACATAATGTATTTGAAAATATCAAGCATATCATTATGACAATTTAACTACAGATTATGGTCCAGCCATGTTACTTTTATGCATTAAAGAGGATTGACTGATATGCTTAATTTGTATTTCTGCTATATAAAGTGCGTGTGGTGTAGTATGTATGTGTAAGTGTGTGCGTGTGATGTAGTATCTAGTATGTATGTGTAAGTGTGTGTTTGATGTAGTATGTATGTGTAAGTGTGTGTGTGAGCGTGTGATGTAGTGTGTATGTGTGTGTGCGATGTAGTGTGTATGTGAAAGTGTGTGTGATGTAGTATATATGAATGTGTGATGTTGTATATATGTATGTGTGATGTAGTATGTATGTGCAAGTGTGTGTGTGTGTGATGTAGTATATGTATATGTGATGTAGTATGTATGTGTAAGTGTGTGTGCGTGCAATGTAGTATGTACAGTATGTGTGTGCGTGCGATGTAGTATGTATGTGTGAGCGCGCGCAATGTAGTATGTATTTGTGTGTGTGTGTGTGTTTGCAATGTATTAGGTATGTGTAAGTGTGTGTGTGAATGGGATGTAGTATGTATGTGTAAGTGTGTGTGTGTGTAATGTAGTATGTATGTGTAAGTGTGTGCGTGCGCGCAATGTAGTATGTATTTGTAAGTGTGTGTGTGATGTAGTATGTATGTGTAAGTGTGTGTGCATGGGATGTAGTATGTATGTGTAAGTGTGTGTGTGCGTGGGATGTAGTATGTATGTGTAAGTGTGTGTGTGCATGGGATGTAGTATGTATGTGTAAGTGTGTGTGTGTATAATGTAGTGTGTAAGTGTGTGTGTGCGTACAATGTAGTATGTGTGTGTAAGTGTGTGTGTCCAATATAGTATGTGTGTGTAAGTGTGTGCGTGCCATGTAGTATGTATGTGCAAGTGTGTGCGTGCCATGTATTATGTATGTGCAAGTGTGTGCATGCCATGTATTATGTATGTGCAAGTGTGTGTGATGTATGTGTGTGTGATGTAGTATGTGTGTGTAAGTGTGTGCGCGTGGGATGTAGTATGTATGTGTGTGTGTGTGTGTGTGTGTGTGTAATGTAGTATGTAAGTGTGTGTGCGTACAATGTAGTATGTGTGTGTGCCATGTAGTATGTATGTGTAAGTGTGTGTGTGCATGCCATGTATTATGTAAGTGCAAGTGTGTGTGTGCCATGTATTATGTATGTGCAAGTGTGTGTGATGTAGTGTGTGTGTGCGCAAGTGTGTGTGTGCAAGCGTGTGTGTGCCATGTAGTATGTGTGTGTAAGTGTGTGTGTGATGCAGTATGTGTGTGTGTGAAGTAGTATGTGTATGTGTGTGTGTGTGATGTAGTATGTGTATGTGTGTGTGTGTGTGTGCATATGTCAAACTAATAAGTAATAAAAAGAACATTAAAGACAAAATATATAAATAATGCACAAATATTAAATGTTACTCACTCATCCAGTTTCTGACATTGAGGAAACTTTGTTGACTTGTAAGATCAAACATTAATAAGAAACCCATTGCATCTCTGAAAAAAGCTGTTGTGAGACTTCGGAACCTAAGGGGCAGAACAATTAGTGTTAATATTACTAAGATAAGGATTGTTTTCAAGCTGCAAAATGTAATAATTGTTTCAGAGAATAAGAAGACATATTAATAAAATAAAAAAATGGATTACTACAATGTAAAAAGCATTTTAACATTCACAAGTGGAATTCATTCTGTATGTTTAAGTGGATATAGAAATACCGCACTGACAATCTGAAAACAAAATGCAGGTTTAGTAAAAATAAATATTGTGTTGTAGCTATTCTAAACAAAAATACAAAGTTACCACTACTGAGTCATGTATAAATCCTAACCGGTTACCTAATCTGTCTTTTAAAATAAAAAAATAAAAAAGCTTTAACCCCCCCCCCCCCCCCCCCACCAAATTTTAGACATACTTACATCACTATTATTTATTTCTAGCAATTTAAAGTCACAATTTTGTTTAATTCAAGTTACACATCATAGTTATAAGATATTGTAATAAAGCATAATTAGGCAACATATCAAATCATATTTATTATTTATAATAGTTGCATAGATTTCCCTTGAAGGCAAAAAGTAAAAAATTATATGTGCAGAAGCTGAGATGAAATGGTAACATTGAAATATTGCATTTCAGTGTTGATTCTTATAGACTTGTGAGGTTTATGACAATCAACAAGTTTTAATGATACATTTAATTTCCAAATATTAAATGTAGTGTAGAATATATATGTTAACATTTGCAAAAATGAATGTTAAGGGACAGTCTAGTCAAAAATAAACTTTCATGATTCAGATAGGACATGTAATTTTAAACAACTTTCCAAATTACTTTTATCATCAATTTTGCTTTGTTCGCTTGGTATTCTTAGTTTAAAGCTAAACCTAGGTAGGCTCCTAATTTCTTAGCCCTTGAAGGCTGCCTCTTATCTGAATGCATTTTTTAATTTTTCCACAACTAGAGGGTTCATGTGCACCATATAGATAACATTGTGTTCACGTCGTGGAGTTACCTAGGAGTCAGCACTGATTGGCTAAAATGCAAGTCTGTCAAAAGAAATGAAATAAGGGTACAGTCTGCAAATTTTTAGATACAAGGTAATCACAGAGGTAAAAAGTATATTGATATAATTGTGTTGGTTATGCAAAAATGGGGAATGGGGAATAAAGGGATTAGCTATCTTTTTAAACTATAAAAATTCTGGTGTAGACTGTACTGTAGCTTTAAAAGTTAGGTGAACAATCACCATTTGTTTAGAACAGATGAATGTGTCAACATCCGTCATTGCTAATCAAGGTGTGGAAACATTCACTTCTCCCTGGTGAAGATAGAGATGTAGAAATAAAGGAAGGTGGAAGTTAAGAGAAAAGTAAAAAAAAGAATGTACAGCTTCAACACCCATTTTAATTAAACATCTGCTGTAATTCAATGAAGACACAAGTAGATATAGGTACAAAACAGTACAATGAGATAGCTTGGAGTATAATTTGTAATACTTCTGTATACATAGTGCCAGCAGAAAGATAGTACAGTACTGTAATCAGAAAGGAAAAGTAGAAGTTAAATGTTTCCGTACATACAGGTACAAAAGCAATGAATTTGGTTAAAAGAAAATAAAATCTTTATTAAAAAAAGAAATATTGAGTGAATTTACTGCTTATTACTCCAAACTTGCAAAATTAATCTAAAAATATATCAATTTATCTGATGCTAAACCTCTAAAAAAAAATAACATTTCAACAAATAGTTACAAAGTTCACCAATAAAACATTTACCAGAACAATTATGAACAAATATGTTGTATCTTATCAGTGTATAAAATACATGGGTATAAGCCATCAATGTTACTATTAAAGGGACAGTTCAACCAAAAACTTTCTCCCCTTTAAATTATTCCCAATGATCCTTTTTACCTGCTAGAGTGTATTAAATTGGTTGCAAGTAGCTCCTTTACTCATATTTCAGCATTTGAAATAGCTGATTTAGCTTGTGGTTTCCCAACCTATACTGAAAATTTTGATACTGGCGTATATGCTATTGACAAGCCTAAGTAAACACAGCCAGCAGAAGAGATTACGCCCTCAGTGGGGGCATGATAGTTAAGTAATAAAATGATAATTTTCCATTGTTCTCTCTATGTATTGAGCTTTGGTGTTCCAGACAAATATAAGATAAGGAAGCAAATCTGTGTACATAAAAGTGATAACATAATGAGATCTGATATTACCTGAAGCTCAACCCATTGTAATAGGCTGTGGTTTCAAAGCACAAAACCAGCTACTTCAGATACACAAATAAACCCGAAAATGCAATTTCTCAAATATTTTATACTCTGCAGTTGGTATAACAAGTCATTGCAAATACATTAATGGAAAAACAATTTTACAGTGTACTGTCCCTTTAAAGGGCTTTACATGTATGAAATCTGCACTGAATGTGCATAGTTCCTTAAAGTGATGGTAAACTCTCCCCTTTTTAAAATCAGATCTGGAATGTAAGCGCTATTTTAGATGGGGTTTTATTCATTAGCTGTAATGAAGATGCACTATAACTTAGTTATTAATATAGATATAAAATTCAAATACCCCAAGTTACACCACCCACTTCAAAAGTCAATTTTCCTGTCAGCTAAATGATTGAATTACTCTCCAATCAATGCTAGCTACAACAAAAGTGCCATATGGGAAGAGCGCTGATTGGACAACAATTTAATCTGTTAGCTCACAGAAAATTTTACTTTTGAAGTGGGCGGAGGAGCATGCAGTATTTGAATTTCATATCTATATTAAAAAGCATGTTATACTGCATCTTCATTACAGCTAATGAATTAAACATCTAAAATAGCGCTTACATTCCAGATCTGATTTTAAAAAGGGGAGAGTTTACCATCACTTTAAGGAGCCTGGAAAAGTATTGACGCACTTAATTCCCTCACCGCTTCTGAAATCAATTCTCCCCTTCTGTGTTCAGAGCGCCTAACTGCGAGCTCCAATCCCGATACAAAATGAGAAGCAGGGAAAAAGGGGAGTTTTTAATAAGTTTTGTTTAAAAAAATATTAATAAAAAATTCTGGATTTTGGAAAAATAGGGATTGGTATGGTACCTCTATATGGTCAAGGAATCATACTAGTTTATATAAGTAGCATCATGCAGCTCTATTGAACTTGGAGGTGGAATACAAATAAATCATTATAATAATCACTCTACAAGTAAAGTGCGATGACCATTACTAACAAAGTGTCTTGTTTTATATGTGAGTGAATAGAAACTTATAAGTTAATTGTGTATGTGACTGAATGTGTAGCAAATGTTTTATGACTTTTCAGGATGTCTATCAGGGTAAAATCCAATTAGCTCTCACCGTGATCTAGACCAGGGTTCTTTAAACTACGTGTCGGTACCCATTACAGGGTCGCAACACCATGTTTACTGGGTCATGGCTTGTGTGTGTGCTGTAGGAGAGAGTGTGTGCTGTAGGAGAGAGTGTGTGCGCTGTAGGAGAGTGTGTGCGCTGTAGGAGAGTGTGTGTGCTGTAGGAGAGTGTGTGCGCTGTAGGAGAGTGTGTGCGCTGTAGGAGAGTGTGTGTGCTGTAGGAGAGAGTGTGTGCTGTAGGAGAGTGTGTGTGCTGTAGGAGAGAGTGTGTGCTGTAGGAGAGAGTGTGTGCTGTAGGAGAGAGTGTGTGCTGTAGGAGAGTGTGTGCTGTAGGAGAGTGTGTGTTGTAGTAGAGAGTGTGTGTTGTAGGAGAGAGTGTGTGCTGTAGGAGAGTGTGTGTGCTGTAGGAGAGAGTGTGTGTTGTAGGAGAGAGTGTGTGTTGTAGGAGAGAGTGTGTGCTGTAGGAGAGAGTGTGTGCTGTAGGAGAGAGTGTGTGCTGTAGGAGAGTGTGTGCTGTAGGAGAGTGTGTGTTGTAGGAGAGAGTGTGTGCTGTAGGAGAGTGTGTGTGCTGTAGGAGAGTGTGTGTGCTGTAGGAGAGTGTGTGTGCTGTAGGAGAGTGTGTGTGCTGTAGGAGAGTGTGTGTGCTGTAGGAGAGTGTGTGTGTTGTAGGAGAGTGTGTGTGTTGTAGGAGAGTGTGTGTGCTGTAGGAGAGAGTGTGGTTTGTGTGCTGTAGGAGAGTGTGTGTGCTGTAGGAGAGTGTGTGCTGTAGGAGAGTGTGTGTGCTGTAGGAGAGTGTGTGTGCTGTAGGAGAGTGTGTGTGCTGTAGGAGAGTGTGTGTGCTGTAGGAGAGTGTGTGTGCTGTAGGAGAGTGTGTGTGCTGTAGGAGAGTGTGTGCTGTAGGAGAGAGTTTGGTTTGTGTGCTGTAGGAGAGAGTTTGGTTTGTGTGCTGTAGGAGAGTGTGTGTGCTGTAGGAGAGTGTGTGTGCTGTAGGAGAGTGTGTGTGCTGTAGGAGAGAGTGTGGTTTGTGTGCTGTAGGAGAGTGTGTGTGCTGTAGGAGAGTGTGTGTGCTGTAGGAGAGTGTGTGTGCTGTAGGAGAGTGTGTGTGCTGTAGGAGAGAGTGTGGTTTGTGTGCTGTAGGAGAGTGTGTGTGCTGTAGGAGAGTGTGTGTGCTGTAGGAGAGAGTGTGGTTTGTGTGCTGTAGGAGAGTGTGTGTGCTGTAGGAGAGTGTGTGTGCTGTAGGAGAGTGTGTGTGCTGTAGGAGAGAGTGTGGTTTGTGTGCTGTAGGAGAGAGTGTGTGTTGTAGGAGAGAGTGTGTGCTGTAGGAGAGAGTTTGGTTTGTGTGCTGTAGGAGAGTGTGTGTGCTGTAGGAGAGTATGTGCTGTAGGAGAGAGTTTGGTTTGTGTGCTGTAGGAGAGTGTGTGTGCTGTAGGAGAGAGTGTGGTTTGTGTGCTGTAGGAGAGTGTGTGTGCTGTAGGAGAGAGTTTGGTTTGTGTGCTGTAGGAGAGAGTGTGTGCTGTAGGAGAGAGTGTGTGTTGTAGGAGAGAGTGTGTGCTATAGGAGAGAGTGTGTGTTGTAGGAGGGAGTGTGTGTTGTAGGAGGGAGTGTGTGTTGTAGGAGGGAGTGTGTTCTGTAGGAGAGTGTGTGTGCTGTAGGAGAGTGTGTGTGCTGTAGGAGAGAGTGTGTGCTGTAGGAGAGAGTGTGTGCTGTAGGAGAGAGTGTGTGCTGTAGGAGAGAGTGTGTGCTGTAGGAGAGAGTGTGTGCTGTAGGAGAGAGTGTGTGCTGTAGGAGAGACTGTGTGCTGTAGGAGAGAGTGTGTGTTGTAGGAGAGAGTGTGTGCTGTAGGAGAGAGTGTGTGTTGTAGGAGAGAGTGTGTGTTGTAGGAGAGAGTGTGTGCTGTAGGAGAGAGTGTGTGCTGTAGGAGAGAGTGTGTGCTGTAGGAGAGAGTGTGTGTTGTAGGAGAGAGTGTGTGTTGTAGGAGAGAGTGTGGTGTGTGTTCTATTACCTTCTACAACACTTTCAAGCTTTACTACAATCAGGAATAAAGTACACAAATATTTTCGGCCCTTTGCCAATAAATTGCAGCTATTTTGTTATATATCACTTCAGCAATCTTCAGACCAAGCATAAATATAGTGTCGCAGCGGTATGTGGTACCATGGCACTGGGTCTTCGGGTATAAAGTTTGAAGAACCTTGATCTAGACAGTCTGAAGAAGCAGGTACATTTACCTCACATTAAATGGGCATGAGGCCCCAGATTTTACCTTTATGGTTTAGTTAGAGCATATCATTTTAATCAACTTTCCAATTTACTTCTAATTATCAAATGTACTTCAATCTCTTGGTATCCTTTGTTGAAGCAGCAGCAATGCACTACTGGGAGCTAGCGGAACAGATATCATGAGCCAATGACAAGAGTCATATCTGTGCATACATCAATCAGCAGCTAGCTACCAGAAGTGCATTGTTGCTGCTGAGCCTACCTAGGTATGCTTTTCAATAAAGAGAACAAAGCAAAAGTGATAATAAAAGTAAGTTGAAGATGTTTAAAATGGCATCTGAATCATGACTTTCCTGCTTATAGTTAAAGCACTTAACCCTTTGAGTGCTAAGCACTTTCCCACCTGGGTGCTAAGCTGCTTTAAGTTTGTTTGTTTTTTTAAATATTTATTTTTTAACTTTTTTTTTTCTTTTTCATATCCCCAAAACTTACACTTTTGGAAAGCTTAGGCGATTACCTTTCCAACGGTGGGTCTTGGGGTTCTGTAGCTGCTTAGATGCCTGTGATACATCACTGGATTGGGCGGGAGGGGGCGGGAGGGGGCGTGAGAGGGGCCGGAGCGCTACACTATGGAAAGTGAAAGTGGAAGTGGAAAGTGATGTGGGAAGGAGGGAGAGAGTTTTAAGAGATTTGGGAAAGGGATCTGGGAGCGGGAGCGAGGTAGGTTTTGAGGGGGGGCAGCTACACTACAGAAAAAACGGGTTTATTTAATTTAAAAAAAAATGTAGCCCAATTTTACTGGAAAATGGGTACTAGCAGACAGCTGCCAGTACTTAAGATGGTGGCAAATAGGTAGAGGGGGAGGGTTAGAGAGCTTTTTTTGGGAGGGGATCAGGGAGGTTGGGGGATCCTACACTGCAGAAACTATATAAAAATAAAAATAAATATTAAAAAAAAAAAGCCTTTTATTTTAGTACTGGCAAACTTTCTGCCAGTACTCAAGATGGGGGTGACTATTGTGGGGTGGGGGAGGGAAGAGAGCTGTTTTAGAGAGATTAGAAAGGGGTGGTATGTGTCAGGTGGGAGGCTTATCTCTACACTAAAGCTAAAATTAACCCTACAAGCTACCTAATTAACCACTTCACTGCTAGGCATAATAAAAGTGTGGTGTGCAGCAGCATTTAGCGGCCTTCTAATTACCAAAAGCAATGCCAAAGCCATATATGTCTGCTATTTCTGAACAAAGGGGATCCCAGAGAAGCATTCACAATAATTTGTGCCATAATTGCACAAGCTGTTAGCAAATAATTTCAGTGAGAAACCTAAAATTGTGAAAAAGTTAACAATTTTTTTTATTTGATCGCATTTCACGGTAAAATAGTGGCATGAAATATACCAAAATGGGCCTAGATCAATACTTTGGGTTGTCTACTAAATAAATATATATATATATATATATATATATATATATATATATATATATATATACATACATACATGTGAAGGGTTATTCAGGGAATTCTGACAGATATCAATGTAACTTTTGCTAATTTTGGGAAAAAAATGGTTTGGAAGTAGCAAAGTGCTACTTGTACATATTTCCCTATAACTTGCAAAAAAAAGCAAAGAACATGTAAACATTGGGTATTTCTAAACTCAGGACAAAATTTAGAAGCTATTTAGCATGGGAGTTGTTTGGCGGTTGTAGATGCGTAAGATTTTGGAGGTCAAAAAAAAATTAGAAAAAGTGTGTTTTTTCAATTTTGTCATCATATTTTATCATTTTTGTTATAGTAAATTATATGATATGATGAAAATAATGGTATCTTTAGAAAGTTCATTTAATGGCGAGGAAAAACAGTATATAATATGTGTGGGTACAGTAAATGAGTAAGAGTAAAATTACAGCTAAACACAAACACAGCAAAAATGTAAAAACAGCCCTGGTCCTTATCGATAAGAAAATTGAAAAATGGTCTGGTCACTAAGGAGTTAAAGAAGTTTACTATGAAATCTCATGATATTTCACTGAAATCTCATGAGATCACAGTGTAGCAAAGTGGGACCTCAGCACTGCTATATTTTACTGTTCTTTCATTAAGACCTGTGATGGTCTGAGGGAGTTTAACACAAAGTAAGCTAAGATCAGTAATACAAATGATGATTATGTTTTATTTGCTGCATGTAAAGGTAAAGTAAAGGATATAATTATAAAGATGTTAAAAGAGTGAAGCATTACCTTTCTTGGCCAGCTGTGTCCCACAATTGTAAATGAACCTTGAAAGTCTTTCCATGTGTCCCACCAGGACCGGCATTATTGTATATCTGGAAGTAATCATTACATGTCATAACTTTACTTTCAATCAATTCAAACAATCAGTTAATCAGTTGTATATATTGGAGCGCACGTTGCTTACTGTCCCTTTAAATTACATGAGAAGCACCAATTTAAAGATAGTCTCCAGCACTCCAATTCTTTTCAAAGGCAATTTTATTTCACATAAATCAGCGACGTTTTGGGGTCACAGCCCCTTACTCATGCTTCATACACAATACTGACACAATGTCTTTTAACCCCTTAATGACAGAGGACGTACCAGGTACGTCATAGGAAAAAACTCCCTTAATGACAATTGACGTACCTGGTACGTCCTCTGTTATCTGAAGTGCTGGAAGCGATCACGATTGCTTCCAGCTGCTTCCAAGGGATTGTAGTGATGCCTCAATATTGAGGCATCACTGCAATCCCCTATTTTACATACCGATGCAGAAAGGGCCACTCTGTGGCCCTCTCTGCATCGGCCATTGAGGCTAACAATTTCGTTGGTGGATGGGAGCAGCTTTTGTCTGTATGTGCCTCAGTTGTTTCCCTAAGCGATCTGACATTGTCGGTGGTTTTTACCGGATGGGCGATTGCGGCAGGTGCACGCAAATTATGCCGGATTATGAAAGTAAAATAAAAAGACAGATGTGGAAGCAGGGGGATCTTAGTTCTTTAGTAAGGGATCTGGGAGGGGGAGGGATGTAGATCATTTAGGGGGGCCAGCTACACTACAGAAAACATGTATTTAATATAAAAAAGTAAACAAAAAAACTATTTTGGGGGGCAAATTGGGTACTGGCAGACAGCTGCCAATACCCAAGATGGCGGCAAATAGGTAGAGGGGGAGGTTTAGAGAGATGTATTGGGGGGGATCAGGGAGGTTGTGGGGTAAGGGGGGATCCATCACTGCAGACTGTATGAAAAAAATAAAAAAATAATAATAAATTATTTTTATTTCAGTACTGGCAGACTTTCTGCCAGTACTTAAGATGGCGGTGACAATTGTGAGGTGGGGGAGGGAAGAGAGCTGTTTGAGGGGGGTCAGGGGGGGATCAGGGGGTGGGATGTGTCAGGTGGGAGGCTGATCTCTACGTTAAAGCTAAAAATTAACCCTACAAGCTACCTAATTAACCCCTTAACTGCTGGGCATATTACAAGTGTGGTGCGCAGCAGTATTAACGGCCTTATTATTACCAAAAAGCAACGCCAAAGCCATATATGTCTGCTATTTCTGAACAAAGGGGATCCCAGAGAAGCATTTATAACCATTTGTGCCATAATTGCACAAGCTGTTTGTAAATAATTTCAGTGAGAAACCTAAAATTGTGAAAAATTTAAGTTTTTTTTTTTATTTGATCGTATTTGGCGGTGAAATGGTTGCATGAAATATACCAAAATGGGCCTAGATCAATACTTTGGGATGTCTTCTAAATATAAATATATACATGTCAAGGGATATTCAGGGATTTCTGAAAGATATCAGTGTTCCAATGTAACTAGCGCTAATTTTGAAAAAAAGTGGTTTGGAAATAGCGAAGTGCTACTTGTATTTATTGCCCTATAATTGGGTATTTCTAAACTCAGGACAAAATGTATAAACTATTTAGCATGGTTGTATTTTGGTGGTTGTACATGTGTAACAGATTTTGGGGGTCAAAGTTAGAAAAAGTGTTTTTTTTTCAATTTTTTCCTCATATTTTACATTTTTTTAATAGTAAATTATTAGATATGATGAAAATAATGGTATCTTTAGAAAGTCCATTTAATGGCGAGAAAAACGGTATATAATATGTGTGGGTACAGTAAATGAGTAAGAGGAAAATTACATCTAAACACAAACACTGCAGAAATGTAAAAATAGCCATTGTCATTAAGGGTAAGAAAATTGAAAAATGGTCCGGTCATTAAGGGGTTAAACACTATCTGTATGGGGCCAAAAGGCATCCTAGATGGAGTGTTAGCTCCCTCATGTGGCAACACTCCATCTAGGATGCCTTTTGGCGCCATACAGATAGTGTTTAAAAGACATTGTGTCAGTATTGTGTATGAAGCATGAGTAAGGGGCTGTGACCCCGAAACGTCGCTGATTTATGTGAAATAAAATTGCCTTTGAAAAGAATTGGAGTGCTGGAGACTATCTTTAAATTGGTGCTTATCTGCTGGAGGGATTGGCAGTTCCCTTGGTCTTGCGTGCACTCCCCATCCTCTGTGCTGTGCTCAATTTGTGCCTTTTGTAACTTACATGAGAAGGGGACAACATAAAATGAAATCACATTACAAAGTATATTTACAGCACATAATTAAATATTTTACTGTTTTACTCTTTAAATCAAAAGCTTAAAAGGAATAGTTCAGTCAAAATTAAACTTTAATGATTCAGATAGAGCACGCCATTTTAAGCAACTTTCTAATTTACTCCTATTATGAATTTTTCTTTGTTCTCTTGTTATTTTTATCTAAAAAAGCAAGAAAGTAAGCATAGGAGCCAGCCCATTTTTTGTTCCGCACATGGGTAGAGCATTCTGATTGGTGTCTAGATGTAGCCACTAATCAGTAAGCGCTACCCAGGTGCTGAACCAAAAATGGGACGGCTTCTAAGCTTACATTCAAATAAAGATAGCAAGAGAATGAAAAAAAATTATTAATAAGAGTAAATTAGAAAGAGGCTTAAAATTGCCTGCTATATCTGAATCATGAAAGTTTAATTTTGACTAAACTATTCCTTTAATACAGAGCTTGACAAAAGTGTTCAAAATCTAGGAGCAAGATATTACATATATTTATGCATAAACGTTTTGCATGTGTTCCAATAGTTAGTTACAACTTGTGTAGTTACCAAGGGCCCGATTATCTAAACGTCTCTGGGCTGGCAAGGTTATTTATGAAGGTTCCCCAGTAGTTCTATTTCCCTGGTGGAATTCTATAAAGCCACTTTTTACTCTGGAAAGTATGGAATAAGATTGCTGTCAAAAAGGCAAGTTTGTGTGATTCTTTATCGTTGTACATAAATTGCGATGTACGAATACAAATCGAAATTTACAAATACAAACTTTGTGGAAATATATTTTTTTTTTTAGAATACAAATCTTTAATTACAAATGCAATTTTGGGAATAAATCTTTTTAAATATGCACAGCGAAAATCGTAATTTAAATGCACTGGATTTGCAAAAAAAACCCACATAGAAATTCATACTTCTAAGTACAAAATACAAAACATAATTGTTATTTTATTGTAAAATAAGCTGAACATGGGCGTTCTATGGGCCTGTATGAAATTTTCTTTCAAATCAAAGCGTAATTATCTAAATATTTCCGCCTTACAGTTCTCACTGTTCTTTCTCATAAACTAAAAGTTGGAGAGGTTGCTTGTGACAAAATACACAAAATACCCTAATAGAAAAACACATGCATAAGAAAATCGAGGCAATTGTAAGATGCGATATGTAGAAGGCAATAATTTGTGATTTTATTTTTGCAGGATTTAAATTTAAAAGTGCCCCCTTCTAACATCACTCAGTTTGCCTTTCCAGCGAGCTCTATTACTTTCTATAGGAGACATATCGCCACTTGCACAAACTGCCCCTTCATTTAGATAACTTGCAGGGTTATCAAACCTGCAATAGGCTCTTAGTCATTTCAGTTGATTGTGATTAGACAGTGCGCTCGCAAAGCACTTGAAAAAGAATTCCTAATCAGAAGTTCATGGAGAGCAAAACAGGTAGGTGGAACTTTGACAGCTAAAATCTGAAAGCTGTTGCTAAGATAATGTTAATGTTATATAATTCTGCACTACGTGCAGAATTATATAACATTCATTTTTACGTTTACTGTCCCTTTAAGATCCATCCCCCAAATAACCCTTATTTGCATATGATTTGTTCATAATTAGTGTTTAATAGCTGTGTAACTAGAATGTCCAAAAAAGGTACATTCTGCCCATTGTAAATGTATATATATATATATATATATATATATATATATATATATATATATATACATACATACATACATACATACATACATACTGTATATATCCTTTATAATAGTAGATTAAAACACATATAGCATATATGGCAATAGTGTCCGTTTCACATGTTTCGTGGCTCCCACTGGTGCATTCTCATGAGTTTTTTTTATTGTTCTCATTTTTAATTTACACTGTTTGTGGCTTGTTGTTGCGGATAGGCTGTCTACTGTTCTCGGTTTTGCACCCGCTCATAGCGAGTGGGTGTTGTCTACCGAGCCCCAGCAGCAGTGGAGGCTGTCTAGTTGCAATAATCATGCTACTGTAAAATAATAAGGATCCCTGACATAAAATATCTTACAGATGGGAATAAATACTAACTATAAATACAATCCAGGAAAAACAACGACTTAAGAGTAATTTTCATTTAAAATAGAAGATTTATTGATCTTAAGAGTTTAAATATCTCTAAACATATCATAATTTTTCTGCTGAAGTATCGTCTTGTAGGAAGTCATTATATCAATTGTTAATCATTATGTCCAGAAGATGGAAGCAGAAATGAATTTAAAAAAAGCAATCAGAAAGACAAAATCAAGTGTAAGAAGAATTTCCAGTTTGGGCCTACACAGTTTCAAAAGCTATAACCTCAGAATAATCAGAGGAAATTAAGATGAAACAAATTAGCTTGCAGAACAAGAGTTGGAAGAGTTATCATATTTTTAAAACTTTAAGAATTAACTCACTTCACTTTTATGTGCACACTTTCTACCGAGCATGTGCAGGAGTTCACAGTGTATACATATATTTTGGCCTAGATTACAAGTGGAGCTGTATTTTGCATGAGATTTCTAGTGTAAATTGCACTGGAGTGGCACAACTACTCAAGCATATCTTAAGCACCTGGTTGTGCACTCAAATTACAAGTTGAAAGTAAAGTTTTCTTGCTCGAGAGCAAGTACCACTTGAGTGCAAGTTACCAGAGCTGAAAGTAAACCTTAATTTCCATTGTAAAGTTATCAGAACCTTAATGAAGATGAACATTGCATATTAAGAGGACAGTGCTGTGTTTTTTTTTCTTCCCATTAATGTATTCCCAAGTATCCATTTTACCTGCTGGAGTGTAACAAATTGTTTACAAATAGTTCCTTTTAGGCTGCAAAAAACAATTATTTTCATAATTGATTAATCGGATGATTATTTTTTTGATTAATCAGATAAAAAAAAATCTATACCATTTGTTTTTCTATATTTATCTTTGTTAGTTCTCCACCAATGCAAAGGGGTTCCTCCTTGGCAAGAGGCCTCTCAACAAAGTAAACCTGGACTTCATTTATAACTTGGTTATCCCTCTTTATTTTCTTACTCACTGCTGCTCCCTAGCTGTTCTCACAGGTCCCCAGGACACTGTGTGATTTATGTATATCAATGTTTCTCAACCGCGGCCCTCAGGTACCCCCAACAGGCCGGATTTTTATTATATCTGAACCAGTGCACAGTATGGTTACTGATCAGTTGATTATTTCACCAGTGCTCTAGTTAAGCTATAATGAAAACCTGGTCTGTTGGGGCACTTGACCACAGTTGAGAATTATGGATGTAGATCACCGGGTAAATATAAGAAAAAAGCAAATCTGTGGTTTAATATAAACAACCCAAATGATGACTCCTATTATTTCTGGGTGGTACAGGAGATCTAACGCACATAAGCCAGGAGTAGTTGTAAACTGGAAAATAAACTTATACTGTCCAGAAAAACTGAAAAGTAAATGTCTGTAGACGTCCTTTAGGCTAAGGACATAACCATAAAAAGCAACACCATGTGCAGGAGTTCAACGGAGTAAAGCAGCTGGTTCAGTACACAGACCAACTAATCGAATAAGGTTAGTTGACAACTATTTCCATAACCGATTATTAATAATTATGTTGATTAGTTGTTGCATCTCTGGTTCCTTTACCTTTATTTTTCATTGGTAACAGTTATTTTTTTTTTACTGTTCTATCCCCTCCTATTGTGAGGAGGTTAGGGTGTTTGGAACTCCGAATTCAGGTATAGAAACATTGAACAAACGTATTTTAAGAATATTTACTGAATAATAAGCAAAGAAGCCAAATTGGTAGTTTAAACTGAAGAAAACAGAAACTGCAAGTTTATACATAGGTCCAAGGCTGAACACTAGAGTCCAGTTCAATTTCAGTAAGCCTTAGAAAGTTGCAGTAACAAAGTCCAGTGGATACAAAAGCTCAAATAGTGCAATATACCCAGTAAGTACGCATAGAGAGACTGTCATGGGATACCAGGTAGGTGCAGCAGGTATACCAGGTTTAAGGAAAAGCTGTCACTGGTATAGCAGACACAGGATACTCAGCAGGCATAAGATACCCGGCAGATACTGTTGGTGAAACTGTCACAGGATACCAGGTAGGAACTGCAAGCGCAGTTTCAGAAACAAGGTGAGCATACACATATCAGGTAAGTATGCTTGGATTTTAGAAACCAGGTGAGCATACGCAGGTACAAGGTAAGTATGCAAGTTTCAGGAACAAGGTGAGCATACACATATCAGGTAAGTATGCTTGGATTTTAGAAACCAGGTGAGCATACGCAGGTACAGGGTAAGTATGCAAGTTTCAGGAACAAGGTGAGCATACACATATCAGGTAAGTATGCTTGGATTTTAGAAACCAGGTGAGCATACGCAGGTACAGGGTAAGTATGCAAGTTTCAGGAACAAGGTGAGCATACACATATCAGGTAAGTATGCTTGGATTTTAGAAACCAGGTGAGCATACGCAGGTACAGGGTAAGTATGCAAGTTTCAGGAACAAGGTGAACTTTACAATAACTCAGCCCAGAGTGATGGGCTGAGTGACCTTTTATAGGAACTCCCACTGCTATTGGCTCCAGGTGGGAGTTCCGGTAATTAGGACTTGGCCCTTTAAATCTAGTTAGTGTACGGCTGCACGCGCCTAGAGAGCCGCAGTAACAGCTAGTGGAGTTGAAGAATTCACCCTATGCATTTGCCGAGACCAAGAGCGGAGATAAGTACCAGACACCTATACTGTAAATTTTAATACTTAAGTAATGGTTATAGAAAAGCTTTGTAAGAAAGTTTAAACTAAATCAAGCTCCAAATGGGAGGTAGAAGAAACAGACAGATAAAAAAAAAATCATAGTTCTCGCAAAGTAATGGTCTCACTGTGTATACAGTAAGAAAAGATAAAAAGATAAAAAAGGATTTTGTATAAATATAGAGTTAAGCAAATAATGAATTTGTTTTGGTAGGGGATTTAATTACCCGAGACAGCTATTTCATATTCAAAATATACCCAAACCAGCAATTTCCCACTAATTTTGAAATCTATAGCTGGTATAACAAATCACTGTAAACACATTATGGAGAAACCAATTTTACAGTGGTTTAACTGTGTGAGCACTGACAATGATTTTATTAGAGTCTTTCACATTGGCTAATATTTCCAGTGCTAATGATATTATCGCTGAAGAACAAGGGTTAAACGGTGGACTTGTAATACGAGTGTGAGTTTGCAAACCGCTGCCAGTACCTAAGATGGCTGCCACTAGTAAAAGAGGGGAAGGTCAAAGAGTTGTTGGGGGTCAGAGAGGTGGGAGGGTTGAGGAGGGATCACTACACTGTGAGGAAAATAATAATAATAATTTAAAAAAAAGTCTTAAACTGCATACCGCCAGACTTTCTGCCAGTACCTAAGATGGTGGTGACCAGTGGGGTAGTGAGGGCGGTAAGAGAGCTGTTTGGGAGGGATCAGGGAATGGGAAGTGTCAGATGGAAGGTAATCTCTACTCTGCATCAGAAAATAATCTTACAAGCTAATTGATTAACCCCTTCACTGCCAGGAATCTCAAGTAAAGCACGCAGCTACAATTAGCTGCATTCTAATTGCTGAAATGTAATGGCAAGGCCATGCATGTATGCTATTTCTGACCAAGAGATGCTTTTATAACCATGTCATATGACTAAAGTTGTTGAATGTAAATAACTTCAGTGAGAAACCCAAAGTTTGCGAAAAAGTTAAATATTTTTTTTATTTTTTGATCATATCTGGTGACCAAATAGTGGCATCAAATATACCAAAATGGGCTGTCTACTTTAAAAATATATAGTTTTTCATAGGTAAATCAAAAGTTCAATTTCTGTTTAAACAGAGTGATAGCAAAATGCTAAAAATTCTCTGATACTTTGGACAAGTTTTTCTCTAAAATTAATGGTAGCGAAGGGGTTAAAGCTCATTAGCTTGTTACTAATGCTCATTGGCTGATAGGTACTTCCTACTAATGCTGATTAGCTTTGAGGTACAATGAGAATTTATACATATCAGCCAATGAGCAGTAACATGAAGAATAAAACTGATAATATAATATCAGTTTCAGTTCACATTTTAAACCGTTTTATTTATGGTTTATTCATCTTATATACTTGAAATTCTCTTATACAATAAATGGTAATTTTATTTTTCCTCTAGCTGAAATAAATATATCCCTTATAGTCACAAAGGCAGCTTGCAACCAGCCAAATTTGATAGGGACAGTGATGCCATATGTGACCGATTTCTGTATTATATCAGATATACTGACAGAAAAGCAAACAGCACTTACCACTCGCTTTTCCCGGAAATCTATTCCAACTGTAGTGATAAACTTAGGGTTGAACTTGTTGTCTGTGTATCTGTAAAGAAATGTGGTCTTTCCAACTCCGGAATCTCCAAGAGCCAGGAGCTTAATCAGATAGTCATAGTCCCCATCAGTCATAGTGCTAGTCTTCGTGAACCTACAAGAAAAGAAGGTATTTTTTATTCACAATTAGTATCTCTATTAAAATCAGATTATAAATAACTTTATTGAAAATTATTTCTATGTTTGCAAATATATATATATATATATATATATATATAGATAGAGAGAGAGAGAGAGAGAGAGAGAGAGAGAGAGAGAGAGGAAAAATATACTTGTTATATCTCACCCTTAAAGAGCTGACAGTTTGTATTAAAAAGCTGAAGGACAGCATGATGTGACCATGTCAGCCTTATATTGGTCCAGATTACAAGTGGAGCTTTAATTAACGCTTTCGCTTGAGAGTTAATTGCGTTAGAAGTAAACAATCGGTGGATTCTGCTCGTATTATGAATTTAAAGTAAATAGTTTTCGCTCATGCACTAACCCGATGAGCGCAAAAAGCTGAACTATCGAGTGTGCATTCAAGTATACCCCAATAAATGTCAATGAAGAAAAAAAAAGTGGAGAAAAAAAATACCCCACTCTCGCGCAAACCAGATTGCATATTCTTATGTGCACTAACCCGACATAAAAATAGTAATATTTCACATTCCAATGTTCTACACATACAAGAATATGTTCTATTAATTATAAATACATATTTCTACATATATCTGATGTTTTTTTTTGGTACTAAGTCTCTATTTATACCTATCTTTATAGATAATTATATATATATATATACAGTTGCAAGAAAAAGTATGTGAACCCTTTGGAATGATATGGATTTCTGCACAAATTGGTAATAAAATGTGATCTGATCATCATCTAAGTCACAACAATAGACAATCACAGTCTGCTTAAACTAATAACACACAAAGAATGAAATGTTGCCATGTTTTTATTGAACACACCATGTAAACATTCACAGTGCAGGTGGAAAAAGTATGTGAACCCTTGGATTTAATAACTGGTTGAACCTCCTTTGGCAGCAATAACTTCAACCAAACTTTTCCTGTAGTTGCAGATCAGATGTGCACAACGGTCAGGAGTAATTATTGACCATTCCTCTTTACAGAACTGTTGCAGTTCAGAAATACTCTTGGGATGTCTGGTGTGAATCGCTTTCTTGAGGTAATGCCACAGCATCTCAATCGGGTTGAGGTCAGGACTCTGACTGGGCCACTTCAGAAGGCATATTTTCTTCTGTTTAAGCCATTCTGTTGTTGATTTACTTCTATGGTTTGGGTCATTGTCCTGTTGCAACACCCATCTTCTGTTGAGCTTCAGCTGGTAGACAGATGGCCTTAAGTTCTGTCTTGCTAAACTTGGGAATTCATTTTTCCTTCGATGATAGCAATCCGTCCAGGCCCTGATGCAGCAAAGCAGCCCCAAACCATGATGCCCCCACCACCATACTTCACAGTTGGGATAAGGTTTTGATGTTGGTGTGCTGTGCCTCTTTTTCGCCACACATAGTGTTGTGTGTTTCTTCCAAACAACTCAACTTTGGTTTCATCTGTCCACAGAATATTTTGCCAGTACTGCTGTGGAACATCCAGGTGCTCTTGTGCAAACTGTAAACGTGCAGCAATGTTTTGTTTGGACAGCAGTGGCTTCCTCTGTGGTATCCTTCCATGAAATCCATTCTTGTTTAGTGGTTTACGTATTGTAGATTCACTAACAGGGATGTTAGCATTTGCCAGTGACTTTTGTAAGTCTTTAGCTGACACTCTAGGATTCTTCTTCACCTCATTGAGCAGTCTGTGCTGTGCTCTTGCAGTCATCTTTACAGGATGGCCACTTCTAGGGAGAGTAGCAGCAGTGCTGAACTTTCTCCATTTATAGACAATTTGTCTTACCGTGGACTGATGAACAGCAAGGCTTTTGGAGATACTTTTATAACCCTTTCCAGCTTTATGCAAGTCAACAATTCTTAATCGTAGGTCTTCTGAGAGCTCTTTTGTGTGAGGCATCATTCACATCAGGCAATGCTTCTTGTGAAAAGCAAACCCAGAACTGGTGTGTGTTTTTTATAGGGCAGGGCAGCTGTAACCAACACCTCCAATCTCATCTCATTGATTGGACTCCAGTTGGCTGACATCTCACTCCAATTAGCTCTTGGAGATGTCATTAGTCTAGGGGTTCACATACTTTTTCCACCTGCACTGTGAATGTTTACATGGTGTGTTCAATAAAAACATGGCAACATTTCATTCTTTGTGTGTTATTAGTTTAAGCAGACTGTGATTGTCTATTGTTGTGACTTCGATGATGATCAGATCACATTTTATTACCAATTTGTGCAGAAATCCATATCATTCCAAAGGGTTCACATACTTTTTCTTGCAACTGTATAGGAATATCTATTTAGAAATACTTACTTAGAATATATTCTGCTATGTGCAGAACATTGGATTGTCAAATGGCTATAGCAAATACATAGTTAAAACATTTATTAAGGCGTGTCCGGGCAGCGTTCTGGAGAGGACGCATTCTCTGAAAGCTCCAACTGAAATTTTAATAATCTGCCGATTATTAGCATCTAACAGCATAAATAAAAGCACAATACATGAAGACTCCACAACTCTGATAACTGTGGTCCTATATCTCTTTTCGTAGCTGTCTGTATGACGTTGGGGGACTCAGATCGGAAATTGGAGGTCTAAGGCGGCGGCCTATTGTAAGGCATACACCTCCCCCCCGGGAAGAGCCGGGTTATTAATGCTGTCAGAACTTTCTGACTTACTCAACCTCTTCAACATCCTTCTATAACTGAATATCAAGCTTACCTACCGAATAGCTTTACGTAATAACAATGAGATCCCCTGAGCGGAGAAGAAATAACTTTAGCTGATAAAACATGACAAACACAATGGCAGAGAATCTTCTGAAGGGCTATGAAGATTATGAGGCAAAACTAACCTCCATCTTGCTCAGACTGCTAGAGAAAGCTCCATATGACCACTTGTTGAAGCGCTTAACTGTGGAGAAGGTGACTGCAATGCACCCAAAAGGTCTCCAGGAAATAAAACCATACTATGGCGCTACGGATGCCAATCATCTACCCACATCATGGAGTCCACATGACTCAGAACACACTCAACTGATTTCACAATCACTTAGAGATAAACAAAATGTAGATCCTCAACACAGCGCAATAGCCATTGCAAAGAATGCTTGATCGCAATCTCATCATGCGGACAGCCTTCATATGGATGCGGTGAACCGTACAAGCAGGCACTAGTCCTCAATGCATCAGGCAGCCTATGGAACACTTACGTGCCAGAGTTCATACCTTCAGGATCGAGAAAGGAGATAACACCAGCAGATTTCATCTTGCAGGCTGCACTGAAGGGCCCAGGCTGTAATAAAAATTAAGCTCTTTGTCACTGCTGGGCACAAACACTATCGCTACTACTGAGGCGGGTAAGGAGTGCTCGATGATACAGAACAAGCTGAAAGGTACAGTTCCCGATAAAATCATCCAGAACTTAGACCACCAAAAATCCTGTACTGCCCAATCAGTCTCACCCACAAGAGGGGTTTGAGAAAACCGCTTACATAAAGACAGAGACTTGCAGGATGGCTGTGCTTCAGAAGCTCTGCTTAATGCTTAGAGAGCGACTTAAACAGCGCTCTCAGTTAAAACCATGCTTTGCAGAGGTTGGTTAACCCTTGTTATAAATATATGTACTGTTTGGTTCACATACATGATGAAACATCACTGAAGGAGTTACCGTATAAATCACTACTCCTTACTGTCTAAGAATTTAGGGACGGATCTATATGGTCTTCTCAGTTAACAACATGCTCCACAGATGTTAGCTACCTTAAGTTTTATATGTTTGACCCTGTCCTGTTTTTTTTTTTTAAATGTTATAAACTCCATTTCATGTTTACAATTTGTCAGTCAATTTAAAAGGGTGTATATTCCATAGTTCATGATGTCATATTGTTTAAGAGATTACTACTCCTAGCTAACTATATCTACAGAATACTTACTATATCACATGCTTTTAAAGATTCAAAAACTCAATAATCCAACAAAAATGTATAGGGAAATATT